>NC_052486.1:11359790-11527519 GCF_009730915.1 Dioscorea cayenensis subsp. rotundata
CGATTGGCGTATCCCTATCTTCCGGATGAAGGAATCCTTGGGCGAGTGAGAGGACTTTCCACAAGACCATCGACACTTGACCATCGAGTTTCTTTATGGGATTCTGTTGGCTCACATTCGATTTCTTTGATTGTACTTGGCTCCACTTGTGGAGGCTAAACTAGTGGAGTAGGTGGGTGTGAAGACTAGGATGTACTAAACGTCGTTGAACTTCTTTCTATCTTTCTCAATAAATTGTATGTTTATTGTGAGTTCGCGACATGAATGATTGATTGTATGAACATTTCCCTAGAGTGACACTAGGGGTTGAGAGTTCTTGTTGCAACCTTGTGAGTGATTGACACACCACGGCGTTAGACAAAAGCTAGGTTGGAGAGGTTGAGAGGGTGAGTCAGAGAAGTGCAGGGCGTCCCCTTTCACCTCCGACATAATAGATTCTACCTCCGTTCCTCGGGTTCTTTGCGGCCATAATAGAGTGAATGGTCTAAGGGATGAACCTCAGCTGAGGCCTAGTTCTAGCGTGCAATGGGTGAAAGCGTTGAGGTGATCTTAGTATTTAGGGCTTAATTGTGGCTAGGGGACCTTCACGCTGGACCAAAGGGTTAGGTCTAAATCTAGGAAGAGATTTATCACTTGGAATCCCTAGAGTTCATTACAACTCTGTGCGAGTGTGATAAGTGCTTGTCGCGATATGAATGAGAAGCATTATTTCCTTATGTTGAGCGTTACTTTCTCGGGTTTTTACACTAATATGTGTGTTTTTATGTTACTTTCGTGCATGTATGGTTGTGAAACCAATTATGAAGGAAAAGAAGCCAATGTGGATCACAATGCCGATTTGGATGAAATCTTGCTAAAGTTCATAGCGAAGATATAAGTCGGGTCACGAGATGCTAGAGTGTGTGCCAACCTCCCGTATTTGAGTTTACACAACCATTTGGAGGGGCACAAGGTAGTCACACTCAAGCATTCGGACTTATGCACATAGAACAAGATCTCCATCATCTTATCACGTCGTTGAAGAACAAAAGCGATCCACGGCATAAGCGTGTGCCCTGGTTTATGTTACCCGATGAAAAGTGGATTCGGGAGTATTTTTGGCATAATCTTTGTAGCGAGTTCGTAATTCGCTGTCACGACCGCTTGACAATCGCAGAAAGCAGGAGAATCCACGCCGTGTACGTAAATTCCACGGGAGGCGTGTTCCGTGCACGCCCAGTGGAGTCGCCCGATTCTAGCCCTATTTAAAAGCTTATTTCAGTCCCTGATTTTTGGTATTCTTTTCTCCATCTTTTCCCCAACTTGTGAGAGGACTTGGCTAGGGTTTCGAGGGTATTGGCCAAGGTTTTGGAGAAGTTCTACGGCTCCGACATCGTGATTCCATTAGGAAGAAGGTTGGTAGGGAGCTTCGATCGGGCGTATCCTATACCGGGACGAAGGAATCTTTGGGACGAGCAGTGAGAGGACTCTCCACAAGACCATCGACACGACCATCGAGAGGTTTTCTTTATGGATTCATTGCTTTTACATTCGATTTCTTTGATTGTATTAAAGCTCCATGGAGAGCTAAACCCTAGTGGGCACTTGGATGATTGTGAACCCTAGGATGTATTCGTTTCATTGAACTTCTTTTATTATGCTTTCAATTAATTGATGTTTATTGTGAGTTCCATCCTGAATGCTTGATTGTATGAACATTTCCCCTAGAGTGACACTAGGGTTGAGAGTTCTTGTGGGTAACCTTGTGAGTGATTGACACACCACGGCGTTAGACAAAGCTAGGTTGGAGAGGGTTGAGAGGGTGAGTCGAGAGTGCAGGGAGTGTCCCACTTTCCCCTACGATGTGATAGATTCTACCTCCGTTCCTCGAGTTCTTTGCGGCCATAATAGAGTGGGTGGTCTAAGGGATGAACCTCCACTGTGGCCTAGTTTTGGCGCTGCAATGGGTGAGCGTTGAGGTGATCTTAGTATCTAGGGCTTAATTGTGGCTATGGACCTTCCGCCTGGACCAAAGGGTTACGTCTAAATCTAGGAAGAGATTTATCACTTGGAATCCCTAGAGTTCGTTGCAACTCTATGCGAGTGCGAGGTGTTGAGATTGTTCGATTTCTCCTCCGGGACATGTATAGAGTTATGCATAGTTAACCTTAGATTTGGGACTATGTATGTAAGGATTTCCACGACTCACCATTGCATTGATTAGGAAGCATAATAGAGAGTTCTTGGTGAAGCATTATCTGAGTACCCCATCTTTATCGATTGCCTTACCCTCTTCTTACTTTTGCTCTTTCACTTGTTGATTTTATTGTTGAGAATTGAATCAATTACACACCTATCACAATTGATCTTCCACATAGCTAAGAATCAAATTAAGTATTTTCACTGCCTACTCCCTGTGGATTCGACCACGCTCACCCGGGATTATTACTTCGACAAGCCCGTGCACTTGCGGGATATAGGCAGGGAACTTGTCAAGTTTTAGGCGCGTTGCCAGGGAGTAGGCATTTAGAGATACTTTGCACTTTGTTTTCTTAGCTATTTACCCTTCATTCTATTTCACATCTCTTCTCTATCACCGTTCTATAAAAAAATAAAAATAAAAATTATTTCACACTTTCTTATTCTTCCATCATTCTCATTTATTTTCTTTTTGTCATGTTTTTACTTTTTCTTGCAAAGGATTTTTAAATTATGATTGACCCGATCGTTTGCTCTATATTTGCGGTCGAAGCTCTCGAGTAAAAAGTTGATAGAATTGTTACTTCACGACAACAAAACATTCCATGTTACAACGCATATCATCCAGTGAAGTGGGCTACCCAAATGTATTATGGGATAATGGTGAACAACATTGGGAGGCACCTCGAGAGGAATGTCAAAGCGGGTGAGATACTCGGAGAGGATGCTTTTCGATTACAAAGAGTATTAGATAACTTTATTGAAGCATCCGATGTCTGCGTCCAAAATATGGAGACCACACGAAGATGTCATGAAGCCTCCTATAAAAACCTTAAGCATCAACTAGGAGGGATACTTGACACACTCTCCAGGGAATGACAATTATTTGAGCAAGCAAGTCAAGTTCCTTATAGAGAAGATGTGGTAGTGAATGACAATGAAGAAGTAGGGCGGAACGAGTATGATGTTGTCGAGATTGAGGAGGATACAAGAAGAACCGTTCACTCAATATGATGATTGTTTGAGTGGACGGTATGTTTGATGAGCAAGAGATGATGCAAGGAGAGTTGGCGAGCAGTTGTTTTCAAGTTGAAATTGAAGAAGAAGCAACTACTAAGGTAATGGAACACGCATCTATTTGGGATTGATCAATTCATAAATTGCAAGAAAGAGATTTTGGGTTTGGAAGAAGATGTGGGTAGGAGATTGAAGCCATCCAATGACCCACCTGTGCTAAGCTTGGACAATTCCCAACCCAAATTATTTCCTTGGAGGCCAAAGGTAAGATGGTTGGACTCTCCAACAAATATTCCACCTCGGCAAGTAGATTTTTGGTTTAAAGGAAGTAGCTATGCAATATCTAGTCCGGAGGAACATACTCTTTTCAAGCCTCCATAAGGTAAAGAAGAGATACGTCAAGCTTAGTGACGTAAAACAAGCGCTTCTTGGGAGGCAACCCAACAATTATTGTTTTCCTAGTTTTTAGTTTAGTGTTTGCATGAATAAGAGCTTGAGTGTTGGTGTTTTGATTCTTATACTCCATTGCTATGCTTTTTGATAAGTGCTTGTGCGATATGAATGCGAAGCGTTCATTCCTTATGTTGAGCATTACTTTCCTCAGTTTTCTACATTAATATGTGTGTTTTTATATTACTTTTTACGCGAGTAGGGATGTGAGGCCGAGTATGAAGGAAATGGGCCAATGTGGATCATAATGCACCTATTTTGGAGGAGATCTTGTTAAGGTTCAAGCGAAGACATAGGGTCGGTGTGAGATGCTAGAGTGTGTGCCAACCTCCCTCGCATTCGAGTGAGTACATCCATTTGAGAGGCACAAAAAGCAGTCACACTCGAGCATTCCGTCTTATGCATACAAGAGCAGGGAGCTCCACCAACATATATATCATTGAAGAAGCAAGTGATTCACAGCGTGAATGTGTGCCCGTTACGTTACCCCGATGAAAGTATGGAATTGGGAAGTTATTTGGGTCGAAGGCTATAGCGAACTGTAGCAATTCTTTGACAGCAACACTGTTTACTGCTAGGCGAGAAATCGGAGAAAGCGGAGAATCCACATGGGCGTGTGGAAATTATCCACGCCCGTGTGGAAGTTCACTGACAGGCGCGTGTATCGATCACGCCCTGAGTGGAGTTGCCCGATTCCGACCTTATTTAAAAGCCCGATTCAGCCCCGATTTTTGGTATTCTTTTCTCCATCTTTTCCCCAACTTGTAGAGAGCTTGACTAGGGTTTTCGAGGGTATTGGCCAAGGTTTTGGAGAAGTTCTACGGCTCGACATCATGATTCCATTAGGGAAGAAGGTTGGTAGGGGAGCTTCGATCGAGGCGTATCCTATAACGGATGAAGGAATCTTTTGGACTGACGAGTAGAGGACTCTCCACAAGACCATCGACACGACCATCGAGGGGTTTTCTTTATGGATTCATTGCTTTTACATTCGATTTCTTTGATTGTACTAAGCTCCATGGAGAGCTAAACCGCTAGTGGGTACTTGGATGATTTTGAACCCTAGGATGTATTCATTTCATTGAACTTCTTTATTATGCTTTCAATAATTTGATGTTTATTGTGAGTTCCAACCTTGAATGCTTGATTGTATGAACATTTACCCTAGAGTGACAGTAGGGTTGAGAGTTCTTGTTGGTAACCTTGTGAGTGAGTGACACACCACTAGCGCTAGACAAAGCTAGGTTGGAGAGGGTTGAGAGGGTGAGTCGAGAGGTACAGGAGCGTCCCCTTTCCACTCCGACGTGATAGATTCTACCTCCGTTCCTCGAGTTCTTTTTGGCCATAATGGAGTGAATGGTCTAAGGGATGAACCTCCGCTGGGGCCTAGTTGCGCGTGCAATGGAGTGAAGCGTTGAGAGGATCTTAGTATCTAGGGCTTAATTGTGGCTAGTGACCTTCCACCTGGACCAAAGGGTTAGGTCTATGTTTAGGAAGAGATTTATCACTTGGAATCCCTAGAGCTCATTGCAACTCTATGCGAGTGTGAGGTGTTGAGATTGTTCGATTTCTCCTCCGGGACGTGTATAGAGTTAGGCATAGTTGACCTTAGATTTGGGACTATGTATGTAAGGATTTCCACGACTCACCATTGCATTGATTAAGAAGCATAATAGAGAGTTCTTGCACTTGAAGCGATCATCCTTGGTGAAGCATTGTCCGAGTACCCCATTCTTTATCGATTGCCTTACCCTCTTCTTACTTTTGCTTTTTCACTTGTTGTTTTTATTGTTGAGAATTGAATGAATTTCACACTTATCACTATTGATATTCCACATAGCTAAGAATCAAATTAAGTATTTTCACTCCCTACTCCCTGTGGATTCGACCCCGCTCACCCGGGATTATTACTTCGACAAGGCCGTGCACTTGCGGCATATAAGCAAGGGGACCTTGTCACTTTTCTTGTGGACCGTTGGTGTTATGTTGTGCTTTCATGTGTTTTTGTGAAGTTTTGGTCGTTTGAGCTATTTCACATGTTTTTCACTGGTAAAACTTACATATTAGGGCGGGGCTACGAGTGTGTAAACATGTTAAAAATTTTCTGCGAGCACTCGAGAATTTTTCTAAAGACATCCGAGAGAAAACACGCGGGCGTGTGGAATTTCCACGCTTGCGTGGATTCTGATCTGAGCTCATCGAGAGAAGGCCGAGGGCGTATGGCTGCCCTCGTGAGCGACCATCGCGACGATCCTGAGCCCGGTGGGTAATTTACGCGCAGGCGTGTGAATTCCTGCGAGTTGGGCAATTTATCCAAGAGCACGCAGGGGCATTGACTCGCCCCAGTGGGCGACCTTGTGAGCCCACACGCAGGCGTGGGTAATTTTTACGCCGCCCGTGCAGAATCTCTGCGGAGGATCTCTCCATCCCGAGGAGACACAGGGCGTGTGTTTACCTGTGAGTTGGGCTGTGAATGTCCACGCCCGTGTGGAATTTTCGCTGCAGGCGTGGAGTCTTAGAGAATTTTTCTCGGTTGCATGGAGAGTCCACGAGGGGACGTCGTCGCTCCCACGTGGGTCGGGCACACCGGCGTGGGTAATTTCCACGCCCGTGTGGATTTCTGAGATATGCTAGAACCGCGGGTTTTTCTTTTAAAATCTTTTCTGGTTTCTTCATCTTTTTCACCCTCATCGTTTTGACAACATATACTTGCTCTCTCGACCTCTCACCGTCGTTTTTAGAGGGTTGTTAATTGAGTTTTCCGGCCCGTTTTCTAGTCTTTCATTCTCATTTTGTCGGTAAGCTTCTCCTTACATGCCAATCTTCATTTATTTTTACGCAGCCAGCGTCATCTTCACCGCAGCGGAAGCGGATGTACTAGTTATTGACTACCGACACTTGAGGCGTCTTTACCTTCTTTGTTCTTATTTTTTGCATTTTATTTTCTGCATTTTATTTTTGATTTGTTTACTCAGAAACGATTTTCCCTCTGAGTTTAGATTCATTTTGTTGTCTCGAGTTGTATTCATTGCTCTATCTTTTGTATACTCGAGTTGTTTTTGTTTTATTGAGCTTCACTGAACCCCCTCGTGTATGCGTGCAGATGGTCTTGTCATCATGGGAATTGAGACTTTGTCATGGGCACGGCCAATTTGCTTCGGCACTTGCCCGTGTGAGCTTCACAACCCGTCGGAACATTATGCCCAAGTTCTTAGCTCCATCAAATGCGACACTAGGAGTCAGGGAGTATTGTTTTGATTGCTTCCCCCACATATATTCTTCATTGATATACATTATGAGTGGGCTTGCATGTGTACATTGAGGATAATGTACAACTTAAGTGTGGGGGGGAGTTTCATAGTGCACACATCTTTTTTATTGTTCTTGATTGTTATATGCTCACATAGCCAATGGCGGTTCACCTTAGTTGCAATGATTGTATTCTTAAGTCTAGGAGAATTGTTAACATTGAATGGTTTCATGCTCTAGTTCTTGCTTGAATTTTTAGGAATTTTTGCCCGATTTACACTTATTGCACTACTCATTTTTTTTAAACTCTTTTGGAAACACAAGTTTGATGTTAAAGGGACTAGTTATAGTTGTTTCTTGTGTTAAATTCAAAAAAAAAAAGAGAGAAAATGAAAAGAAAGAACAAAATAGTTTTATTGTTTAGTTATGCTATTGGGTGGAAAGAGCTACCACCTATGAAGTATGAAGCTACTCTCATAAGTCAGATACTAGTTATGCCCTAATGAGAGAAAGAGCAATCTCATGGGATGAGTGAAAGCTACCACCGCGGTAGAAAGAGCTAGCACCTCGGAAGTGTGAAAGCCACCTTAGCGGCCGCTTGGGAAAGGGCTACCTTAGAGGATGTGTGAAGCTACTACCGTTTTTGAAATGTTCATTGTTTTTCTTGTTGTAGATAAATAAGTTCCTTATACTTAGAGCTTTGAGGAGTATACTTTGGGTTGACTTGGTGAGTTCACACACTTACGATTTCGGGTCTGTTGTCCTTTTTATTCAAGTTTTTAGCTAGAGCATTGATTTTTTTGTATTTAGTGTTGAAATTTCCCTTACTTGTAGAATGCTCCCTTTGCATGCTTTTGAGTGAACCTAAGGCCAAGCACTTCCAATATTTCCTTCATCCATGCGTATAACATTTTAATTTTTGCTTGAGGACAAGCAAAAGCTTAAGTGTGGGGGAGTTTGATAAGTGCTTGTGCGATATGAATCCGAAGCATTATTTCCCTTATGTTGAGCATTACTTTCCTCGGGGTTTTTACACTAATATGTGTGTTTTTATGTTACTTTTTGTGCATGTAGGGTTGTGAAACCAATTATGAAGGAAAAGAAGCCAATGTGGATCACAATGCACGATTTTTGGGCGAAATCTTGCTAAAGTTCAAACGCGAAGATATAAGTCGGGTGCGAGATGCTAGAGTGTGTGCCAACCTCCCCGTATTTGAGTTTACACAACCATTTGAAGGGGCAAAAGGGTAGTCACACTCAAGCATTCTGACTTATGCACATAGAACAAGATCTCCATCATCTTGTCCGTCATTGAAGAAGCAAAGCAATCCACGGCATAAACGTGTGGCCGTTTATGTTACCTCGATGAAAAGTGGATTAGGGACTATTTTTTTGGCATAGAGCGCTTAGCGAGGGTTCTTATTACTGTTCACAGTCGACCGAAAATCACAAAAAGCAGAGAATCCACATGGGCGTGTGGAAATTATCCGCGGCCGTGTGGAAATTCACTGCGGTAGCGTGTTCCGTACTACGCCGATGGAGTCGCTAATTCGAGCCCTATTTAAAAGCTTATTTCAGCCCTGATTTTTGGTATTCTTTTCTTCATCTTTTCCCCAACTTGTGACAAGACTTGACTGGGGTTTGAGGGGTATTGGCCAAGGTTTTTGGAGAGATTCTCGGCTCCAACATCGTGATTCCATTAGGGAAGAAGGTTGGTAGGGGAGCTTCGATTGAGGCGTATCCTATAGCGGACGAAGGAATCTTTGGACGACAGTGAGAGGACTCTCCACAAGACCATCGACATGACCATCGAGGGGTTTTCTTTATGGATTCATTGCTTTTTACATTCGATTTCTTTGATTGTATTAAGCTCCATGGAGAGCTAAACCCCTAGTGGGTACTGGATGATTGTGAACCCTAGGATGTATTCGTTTCATTGAACTTCTTTATTATGCTTTCAATAAATTGATGTTTATTGTGAGTTCCAACACTTGGATGCTTGATTGTATGAACATTTCCCCTAGAGTGACACTAGAGTTGAGAGTTCTTGTTGGTAACCTTGTGAGTGAGTGTGATGAAATCCGCAAGTGCACGGGTTGTCAAGTAATACCACTGATGCGTGACACGAGTGCGTATTCCCTAGGTCCCGAGGCACTATTACTCCCCCTAGATGACCTTTGTCTAGTCTACCAAATATAGGACTAAAAACAAGATAAGGAAAATAACAAGAAAACTATAAACACAAGGACTAAGGCTCACCACATAAACATACTAAGGAAGCAAGTAACAATGGAAGTCACGAGGGTCCCAGGCGAGGATCCCCTCGGAACTACTAAAAGCTAGATGGATTCTAGAATTACAAAGGTACGAGTGGTTGGACCAAGAGACATCCAAAAAAATAGACCACCCCGATGGTCACGGTGGTAATCCCTAATCCAATAAGGTATTGGCCGGAATCTCTTCCGACCAAATCTTCCCTACGATTGCATTACAATAAGGGAGATCTCAGATTAGGGCGAAACTCAACCTAGGGTATAGCCCTAATGGTTGGAGGGTATGAAATACCCAATGGTCATGGTGTGATTCATTACATGTATCCCTTCAAGCAAGGTGTGTCTAGTATAAGAGGCGATGGTCACGCACCAAATACAACCTAGAGTTGAATCACAAAGTTCTCATACAAAACAACACATCAAAGAGCACCAAGCAAGGATCACAAACCACACAAATGCCATAAATGTAAATCAAAGCATCTATACAAGCAAGCTCATCCCAAGGTTCACGGATGCCCGGTGACCTTAGAAGTCTAATCAAATCATCAACAAAGGAGCAAGTGTAGAAGATAAAGAGATACAAAGAAAAAGCTCATAACAAACTCCCCTAAGATGAAGACTAGAAGGTGGTGATGAGAACTCATTCGGATCTGCGCGGCGAGCTCCTAGATCATTTTCCTTGAGTGTAACCTTCTTCTCCGCTCGATTTGCCCCTCGGATCTGCCTTCTCCCGCAGCCTTGAAGCTCTATCGGATGATGGTGGAGAGTGGTGGCCAAAAGTCCCTTAATTGATGCCCTAACAAGCCTTATATATGCCCGGATCCGATCGGTAAATGGGTCGATATACCGGCCGTATGCCGACCCCTCGAAATTCGGTTTTACTGGCAGAAGCCAGCGATGAGCTACGGTGATCCCGGGACAGGAAACTCCGCTTTGTTCTTTGAATTCATCCCCAATCGCGTCGTCCCGAGGGCCCCCAAAGGCTTCAAATGGGCCTGAAATGTAAAAATAACACAATTTAAACCAAAAGGGCATCGATTCAACAAATAAATATAAAGAATCATACAAAACAAATACATGCAGAGTACGTACTTTTAGACGTTTATCAGGGTGACACACCACGAGCGTTAGACAAAGCTAGGTTGGAGAGGGTTGAGATGATGAGTCGAGAGGTAAAAGAGCGTCCCCTTTCCCCTCCGGCGTGATAGATTCTACCTCCGTTCCTTGAGTTCTTTGCGGCCATAATAGAGTGAGTGGTCTAAGGGATGAACCTCCGTTGGGAGGGCCCTAGTTGCAGCGTGCAATGGGTGAAGTGTTGAGAGGATCTTAGTATCTAGGGCTTCATTGTGGCTAGGGACCTTCCACTGGACCAAAGGGTTAGGTCTATATTTGGGAAGAGATTTATCACTTGGAATCCCTAGAGTTCATTGCAACTCTATGCGAGTGCGAGGTGTTGAGATTGTTCGATTTCTCCTTCGGGACATGTACAAAGTTAGGCATAGTTGACCTTAGATTTGGGACTATGTATGTAAGTTCCACGACTCACCATTGCATTGATTAGGAAGCATAATAGAGAGTTCTTGCACTTGAGGCGATTATCCTAGGTGAAGCATTATCCGATTACCTCATCTTTTATCGATTGTCTTACCCTCTTCTTACTTTTTGCTCTTTCACTTGTTGATTTTATTGTTGAGAATTGAATCAATTTCACACCTATCACAATTGATCTTCCACATAGCTAAGAATCAAATTAAGTATTTTTCCTCCCTACTCCTGTGGATTCGACCCCGCTCACCTGGGATTATTACTTCGACAAGCCCATGCACTTGCGGGATATAAGCAAGGGGAACTTGTCAGAGTGCGAGGTGTTGAGATTGTTCGATTTGTCCTCCGGGACGTGTATAGAGTTAGGCATAGTTGACCTTAGATTTGGGACTATGTATGTAAGGATTTCCCGACTCACCATTTTCATTGATTAGGAAGCATAATAGAGAGTTCTTGCACTTGAAAGCGATTATCCTTGGTGAGCATCATCCAGTACCACATCTTTATCGATTGCCTTTCCTCCTCCTTTTTGCTCTCTTACTTGTTGCTTTTTAATTTCTGAGAATTGAATCATTACCACACTCATCATTGTTGATACTCCACATAGCTAAGAATCGAGATTAAGTGTCTTTCTCCCTACTCACTGTGGATTCTACCCGCTTACAGGGATTATTACTTCGAAAAACCCGTGCACTTGCGGGATATAAGCAAGGGGACCTTGTCACCTACACAATTTTTTTAATCAAGAAAAAGGAAATAACATTCGTTATCATTCATATCTAACCTTCTTGGCCAGAGTACGGTCGAGCGCGCGTCGTATATCTGCCGGGATCCTTTGGACCACGTCTACCTTGGTGTGATGTTATCCCACGACTTAAGTTGCGTATTAGGTTTGGAGTGGTGACTGTACAGTCCGTCGATGAGGTGGGGTGCCGTCCTCATCGCACAAGTTGCGTCCCGACCAAAGGTTGATTTGATCGGCTTCATTTAAGACTTGGGTTTAGCTTACGGCTCGAAAGCATAAACCCTAATTCTTCTTATCTTATAAAAGTAGACCATAAGCGCGGTAGCAATTCCTTTGTCTTTTGACTTTGAGCGGCCCTTTTTCTTTATAGTGTTTATAGAAACCCGTCTTGTCAACTTCTTGATCTTTGGTTATATTTCCGAGAAGTCTGAAAGCTTCTTTTTACGCTTATATGCGGTGATTGCTAGGTTGTAGACTCCAGACATGTATCAACGAACCAAGCTATGAACATTTCGGCCATTTGCTTCAAAGTCCACACGTATTTGAGGGGAATTTGTTGGTACCACTCAGCCGTTTTGCCTTCTAGTGTCATGGGAAATTTCACTAGTAACCATGCTACAGGCATGAGCGAGAGCGCAGGAGGAAGGGTCAAGTCAACTTCCTTCCCATCGGTGAGCAGAAGGGGTTTTGACTGACCTCTCGACCCTCGGAAGTCGGGCGGGGACTCTTTCTATTTATCTAATCTTACTGGAGCCCCTTTTAGAGGTTTTGGCAAGTCTATTTCCACACAAATTTTTGCAAATTTGGTTCTAGAAAGTTTCTCTATATGATCATCAACCTTAAATAAACGCCTGAATTGTTCTCCTATGAGCTCCAGCATCTCACCACTCTAGAATTCAATCGGTAGATGGCGTAATTGCACCCAAATATCTGCTAGATGAAGCTTCTCAAACGTTGGTAGGAAATAATCCTTCCATGGGGTCAACTGCAACACCATTCTACTGACCGTCCAAGGTTTTTCCCACATGATCGAGCTAACCATCTCCGGCTTCTTATAGCGGATGAGGTAAAACCAGTTTGACATATCTAAGACCGAGAAAGGCCCCATGACTCTGTACATTTCCATTAGAGAGTTCTTGACCATTTCCAGAGGAGGAACCCTCCCCAAAAACTTGCCAAATAGAGCATTCGTTATCTAGTTTGTGGCTATCTCCCTCATCTTTATCCACATACACCACATCATTCACTAATTTTCTTAGTTTCTGGTGATTATCTAATGATTGATGCTTGTTGGTTGCTCTGTTAAGGCAAGCTTCCTAGGCTTAACCATAGTCGCCTAGGTTTGTTTGTTCACCACCTGCAAAGCAGGCCGGTCTCCATTGAGAGCTCCTCCCCCACTTACCATTGCAAGTGTGGGTGAAGAAGACCACTAATTCGCTACCTCAGAGAGAGACAAACCATCCTCAGACCGAGCGAAAGTGACATTGGCCATGTTTAAACTTGGTTTATCACTATTTTTGGGTGAGTCCAAACTGAGCTAGAGCCTTCTTAAATCAAGCATGTGCTTAGTTCAACCGAGCTCATGCCTAATCTGAGCTTTATAAAATTTTGAGGCTCAGACTTGGCTCATTAACTTGGTAAAACTTAGTCATTTTTTTCCATAAAAAAAACATAATTGTTATTTTTGTAAAAATAATATTAAACCTTCTTATAAAAAAATTATAAATTAATCTTATGTTTTACTAATCATTCACTGTTTTTGTAACATATTGATATTAATGATCCCATAAATATCCATTTAAAATTATAAAAATGTTTTATATAAATGATCTTATTAATGACACTATAACAATTTTTGTAATGGTTCCTATAAATGAGCTTGTTAATAACAATATAAATGAGCCTCTTAACAATTCATATAAATGATCTTTTAATAATAATATAAAAGAAAAAAATCTCAAAAACCTTGTGGTTTCTTTGTTTTGTAAAAAAGGGTTAGAGGTTTATTTTTTTTCGTTTTTAAACTATGTGATTTTATTTGGTTTTTGGAATTTCAGTTTTTTCGTTTATTAGATTTTTGGGAGAGATTAATAGATTTAAAAATTTATATATTTTTTATGCCGTATAAGATGACTTTTAAATAAGGGATTGTTAACGGCGTTTCCCTTTTTTGCCATCTAGAGAAATGACACACCCCTTGCTTGTGTTCGTAAGTGCACGGGTCACTCAAGTAATAAAGTGTATATACTGGGTAGGGTAGTCGAATCCATAGGGAACGGAAGTATTAGTAATGACTACTTCTAAGTTATCTAGTTGGAATAAAGAATATGATGAAATGAACTTAACCACGAGAAATATGAATGTCACAAGCAAGCAAGGAAGAGTAAAAATGAGGAAGTCTCAAATAATGAAAACGAGGTACCCAGGTAATGCTCCCCCTAGGATTTGACATTAAGTGCAAGATTCATAAAGTGTTTCTAAATTGACTTAATCAAGTGGAGGAAATCAAGGAATAATTGGTCCCTCTCTCCAGATCACCGATACTAGTCCCCTACGAGATACCGGTGGAGAAATCGCTCAATCTCAACATCTCACACCACATATGACCACAATAGACACTAGGGATTCCTAAGAGTACATCAGATTCCTAAGGAAAGGCCTAACCCTACTTCTAGGTGAAAGGTTCCTAACCCCCTACAAGGTCCCGGTGGAGAAATCTCTCAATATTAACACCTCACACCAAATATGGTTGCATAAAGCCTAGGGAATACGGAGATAGAATGTAATAATCGGAAGGAAAAGGGGACACTCCACTATCTCATGACTCACCCTCTCAACCCTCTTAAATCTTGAGCTTCTAGCCCTGGTGGAGACATCTCTCTCCAAAAAGAAAACAAATCATGCATACCAATCAACCATAAGATCAAAAAAGCAAGATTGAAACTCAATTAAACTCAGATTTAATAGAAAACACAAAGCAAATCAATACAAGAATAAAATCCTAGGGTTCACATGCCCAAATACCTACTAGAGTTTTGCCCTCTATGGGGCAAATTACAAAACAAATAATGCAATGTAAATCAATGAAAACCATAGAATAAAACCCCCTTGAATTCGTGATGATAACCTTGATGGGTCATTCAACGTCTTGAAGGATTCCTCTCAAAAGCTAGGTCACCGATGGCTTAATCATTGACATGACGAAGAAAGAATCTATCAAAGTTGGTGAAGAACGTCGCCCAAATTCGCAAAGATCTCTTCTCCAAACCCTAACCGCTTTGCCTCTCAAAAGTGTTAAAAATAGTATCCAAAGATAATGTAAAATGACTATTTAAACTTGAAAACCTGTGACTATTACGTGCCTTCATGCGACCGCGTGGGGTTCCATGTGCCTGTGTGGGTTGCAGAATTGCCTACACGATCACGTGGAATTTTCATGCGGCCATGTGAATAGTAGTTTGCTACAGTATGCTATCGTGATTTGCTACATTG
Source organism: Dioscorea cayenensis subsp. rotundata (assembly GCF_009730915.1). Taxonomy (NCBI): domain Eukaryota; kingdom Viridiplantae; phylum Streptophyta; class Magnoliopsida; order Dioscoreales; family Dioscoreaceae; genus Dioscorea; species Dioscorea cayenensis. Next base: position 11,374,740 of record NC_052486.1, read on the forward strand.
TTTTGCATGAAAAAGGCTCCAACACTCTTCTCTTGAGACCACATGGACGGGCACACGCCCGCATGGTAGGTTATAAGGCTTCTTTTCATCTAAACATCATTGTGAAGGCTCTTGAAGTATTCACACAAGTCAGGACATGACAATGTAGCAACCTTTGTGCCCTTCCAACACACAATCTAACTTGAATTCTCTTGGAAGTTGGCACACACCCTCATGTGTATGAGCTTTGCTTGTGTCGATCTTGATCCTTTTGTTGCACAAAAACTCCCAAAAGGTGCTTTTCTTCTCTCAAGGCCTTCACAAACCTATTTGCACAAAGGAACACTAAATACAATTTGCGAGACATAAAACACCATAAAAATGATGCTCAATGAATATAAAACATATAAAGAAATATGTTTGGTCAAGAACTTATCAAACTCCCCCACACTTAAGCATTTGTTTGTCCTCAAGCAAAATTAAGCATTGAACTCAGGGAAAGAAAAGAGAAGTGCTTGGCCTTAGGTTCATTAAAAGATTACAAGAATAAAATTATAAAATCATAGAGATAGTTAAACACTAGATGAAACAATCAATACTCTATCAACCAATCCAATCAAAAAGATAGAAGTGAAATCTGAAAGCGCGTGTGTGTGTGTGAAGAACTTAACTCATGTCAACACTATACATGCTACTCAAAGTTCTTATTGCAAAGAAGATTATATATATATAAAGAATCAGTAGTAGTTTCATATGTCCTCTAAGGTAGCCCTTTCACGGATGGCCATTCGAGTGCCTTTCACACTCTTGAGGTGGTAGCTCTTTTAACTAAAAGTGGTGCCTTTCACACACCCCATGAGATAGCTCTTTTTCTCATTAGGGCATAACAAGTATCCAACTTATGAGAGTAGCTACATGCCTCTACTTGTGATTGTGGCTATCCTTGGTGAAGTCAATGTATCCAATTTCATGCTCAATGCCTCTACTTGGGCTGCTAAAGATGTAACCGCATCAATTTCATGGAGTCCGGCCACATTCTTCCTTTCTCTTACATTCCATTGTTAGGTATTCAAACCCATTTCTTCAATCAATTGCCGGGCTTTTTCGGGGGTCTTGTTCCCCATTGTACCTCCAGCGGCGGCATCTAGAAGTTGTTTGTTACTTGAGCTTAACCCGTTATAAAATGTATTAGTGATCATCCACTCGGGGAACTCATATTGTGGACACTTCCGCAAAAAGGTCTTTAAATCGTTCCCAAGTCTCAAACAAATTTTCAAGCTCCATATGAACAAATGAAGATATCTCATTGCGAACCATTGTCGATTTTCCTAAAGGAAAGTATCTTGCAAGGAAAGCTTCGACCATTTCATAACATGTTGTGATGTAAGCTCTTGGTAATGAATGGAGCCATTATTTGGCCCTTCCTTTCAAAGAGAATGGGAAAGCCCTCAAGTGAATTGCATCATCACAAACACCATTAATCTTCAACATGTCACACACTTCAAGGAAGTTCTCAATATGATTGTTCGGGTCTTCATCACCTAACCCATTAAATTGTGTGGACTGTTGAACCATCTATATAAAGACCAGCTTCAACTCAAAATTCTGGGTTGCTACCGGTGGCCTCACAATGCTCGATTGTGTCCCATGAATAGTAGGTCTAACAAAATCTGAAAGAGTTCTTCGTTGGCCCTCTTGTTCAGCCATGTTTTCAGATCCTTCACCCTCTATTTTAGCTGAATGATTCCGTTTTTGCATAGGTTCTTTACCCCTTCTACGAAGTGTTCGTTCAAGTTGAGGATCTCCTTCAACCAATGTTGAAGGGTTCCCTCGGGTCATAACCTAGAGCTACAACCAAAGAAAGAAAAACAAATCAGAACAATGATAGAATAAGAAAATGTGAAATAGAATAAATGGTGAATAGTTAAAATAACAAAGTTCTTCTAAAAACCCTATTCCCTGGCAATGGCACCAAAAACTTGACATGCCCCTTGCCTGTGAACCGCAAGTGCACGCGTTTGTCGAAGTAATAATGCTCTGGTGAGTGGGTAGTCGAATCCACAGGGAATAGTGATCAGAAACACAACAATTCCTATTTAACTAAAGTAAAGATGAATCAATAGTGGTGTGAACAAAATGTATATGAAAAGTACTAAAGAAAATAAGAAAGAGAGGCGTAATAAAATGAGTGGAAAGGCAATTGATAGAAAGTGGAGCACTCGGACATTGCTCCCCCTAGGATTATTGCTTCAAGTGTAAGTCCAACTATTATGTCTCCTAACTGATGCTTAATGAGTCACGGAAATCCTAAAATACCATTTCGTTCCATGTTTTGATGGAAGTTCTTGGTAATGAATGGAGCCATTATTTGGCCCTTCCTTTCAAAGAGAATGGGAAAGCCCTCAAGTGAATTGCATCATCAGAAATACCATTAATCTTCAACATGTCACACATTTCAAGGAAGTTCTCAATATGATTGTTCGGGTCTTCATCAGCTAACCCATTAAATTGTGTGGACTGTTGAACCATCTAAATAAAGACCAGCTTCAACTCAAAATTCTGGGCTGCTACCGGTGGCCTCACAATGCTCGATTGTGTCCCATGAATAGTTGGTCTAACAAAATCTGAAAGAGTTCTTCGTTGGCCCTCTTGTTCAGCCATGTTTTCAGATCCTTCACCCTCTATTTTAGCTAAATGATTCCGTTTTCGCATAGGTTCTTTACCCCTTCTACGAAGTGTTCGTTCAAGTTTGGGATCTCCTTCAACCAATGTTGAAGGGTTCCCTCGGGTCATAACCTAGAGCTACAACCAAAGAAAGAAAAACAAATCAGAACAATGATAGAATAATAAAATGTGAAATAGAATAAATGGTGAATAGTTAAAGTAACAAAGTTCTTCTAAAACACCTATTCCCCGGCAACGACACCAAAAACATGACATGTCCCTTGCCTGTGACCCGCAAGTGCACGGGTTTGTCGAAGTAATAATACTCTGGTGAGTGGGTAGTCAAATCCATAGGGAATAGTGATCATAAACACAACAATTTCTATTTAACTAAAGTAAAGATGAATCAATAGTGGTGTGAACAAAATCTATATGAATAGAACTAAAGAAAATAAGAAAGAGGGGTGTAATAAAATGAGAGGAAAGACAATTGATAGAAAGTGGAGCACTCGGACATTGCTCCACCTAGGATTATTACTTCAAGTGTAAGACCAACTATTATGTCTCCTAACTGATGCTTAATGAGTCACGGAAATTGAGAAGGTCCCCTTGCGTATATCCCGCAAGTGCACGGGTTTGTCGAAGTAATAATCCCGGGTGAGCGGGTATCGAATCCACAGGGAGTAGGGAATAAAAATACTTAATTCGATTCTTAGCTATGTGAAAGATCAATGATAATGAGTGTGACAATGATTCAATTCTCAACAGTAAAAGCAACAAGTAAGAGAGCAAAAGTAAAGAAGGGGGTAAAGCAATCGATAAAGATGGGGTACCCGAATAATGCTCCACCTTGGATAATTGTTTCAAGTGCAAGAACCCTCTATTATGCTTCCTAATCAATGCAATGGTGAGTCATGGAAATCCTTAATTACATAGTCCCAAATCTAAGGTCAACTATGCCTAACTCTATACATGTCCCGGAGGAGAAATCGAACAATCTCAACACCTCGCACTAGCATAGAGTTGCAATGAGCTCTAGGGATTCTAAGTGATAAATCTCTTCCTAATTATAGACCTAACCCTTTGGTCCAGGTGGAAGGTCCCTAACCACAATTAAGCCCTAGATGCTAAGATCACCTCAACGCTTCACTTCGTTGAACACGCAACTAAGCCCTAGCGGAAGTTCATCCCTTAGACAATTCACTCTATTATGGCACCAAAGAACTCGAGGAACGGAGGTAGAATCTATCACGCCGGAGGGGAAAGGGGACGCTCCTGTACCTCTCGACTCACCCTCTCAACCCTCTCCAACCTAGCTTTGTCTAACGCTCGTGGTGTGTCACTCACTCACAAGGTTACCAACAAGAACTCTCAACCCTAGTGTCACTATAGGGGAAATGTTCATACAATCAAGCATTCAAGGTTGGAACTCACAATAAACATCAATTTATTGAAAGCATAATAAAGAGGTTCAAAGAAACAAATACATCCTAGGGTTCACAATACCCCAGTACCCACTAGGGGTTTAGCTCACCATTGAGCTAAGTACAATCAAATAAATAGAATGTAAAAAGCAATGAATCCATAAAAGAAACCCCTCGATAGTCATGTCGATGGTCTTGTGGAAAGTCCTCTACTGCGTCGTCCAAGGATTCCCTCGTCCGGGTATAGGGATGCGCCTCGACGGAGCTCCCCTACCAACCTTCTTCCCTAATGGAATCATGATGTCGAGCTGTAGAACCTCTCCAAAACCTGGCCAATACCCTTCGAAACCCTAGCCGAAGCCCTCTCTCAAGTTGGGGAAAAGATGGAGAAAAGAATACCAAAATCATGGCTGAATAGGCTTTAAATAGGGCTGGAATCGCGACTGACTGCAGGCGTGTATGCTTCACGTGCCCGTCGCGGAATTTCCACAGGCGTGGATAATTTCCACATGCCCATGTGGATTCTCTGCTTTCTCTGGTTTCTCGGCCGGTGAGAAATCGAGAAAGCAGAATCACACTGGCAGTGTGGAGTATCCACGCCTGTGAGAAATTCACTGCAGGGCAGCATGTAGCATCCACGCGGTGGTACCCGATTCCGGGCCCTGTTTAGCAGTTCAGCCCGATTTTTGATTCTTTTCTCCATCTTTTCCCCAACTGGAGAGAGCTTCGCAGAGTCTTTGAGGGGTAGCCGGGTTTTGGAGGAGTTCTGACTCCCGACATCGTCGTTCTGAGGGAAGAAGGTTTGTAGGGAGCTTAGTCGGCGTATCATGCGAGCGAATCCTGACTCGGCAGAGGACTCTCCACAAGACCATCGATCCCACTAACGAGGGGGTTTCTTTCTATGGATTCATTGCTTTTACATTCAATTTCTTTGATTGTGCCTAGCTACATGGAGAGCTAAAGCCCCTTAGTGGGTACTCGGGTGATTGTGAACCGTGGGATGTATTCGTTTCTTTGAACTTCTTTTATTATGCTTCGATAAATTGATGTTTGTGTGAGTTTCAACCTTGAATGCTTGATTGTCTGAACATTTCCTAGAGGACATGAGGGGCGAGAGTTCTGTTGATAACCTCTGTGAGTGAGTGACACACCACGAGCGCTGGGATAAAGCTGGGTTGGAGACGGACTGAGAGGGTGAGTGAGAGGCACAGAGGCGTCCCCTCCGGCGTGATGATTCCCACCTCCGTTCTGCAGTTCTTGGCGACAATGAGAGTGAATGGTCTAGGGATGAACCTCCGCTGGGGCCTAGTTGCGCGTGCAGTGGAGTGAGGCGTTGAGGGACTAGTATCTAGGGGCTTACCTGACTGAGGGACCTTCACTCGACCAAACGGTTAGGTCTATGATGAGGAAGCTGCTCACTTGGATCCCTGAGAGCTCATTGCAACTTTATTCTAGTGTGAGGTTGAGAGATATTTAATCTCTCCTCCGGGACATGAGATAGAGTTAGGCATAGTTGACCCTAGATTTGGGACTATGTATGTAAGGATTTCCATGACTCATCATCGCATTGATTAGGAAGCATAATAGAGAGTTCTTGGACTTGAAACGATTTTCCCAGGTGAAGCATCATCCGAGTACCCCATCTTTATCGATTGCCTTGCCTCCTCCTTACTTTTGCTCTCTTACTTGTTGCTTTTAATTATTGAGAATTGAATCATTATCACACTTATCATTGTTGATACTCCACATAGCTAAGAATCGAATAAGTGTCTTTACTCCCTACTCCTGCGGATTCGACTACCGCTCACCCGGGATTATTACTCGATAAACCCGCACTTACGTGGATATACTGCAAGGGGATCTTTGATCAAGTTTTTAGGCGCCCGTATCAGGGGAGCTAGGCGTTTAGAGATACTTTGCACTTTGTTTTCTTAGCTATTTCACCACACATTCTAATTCATATCTTCTTATTCTATCATCGTTCTGATTTTCTTTTTCTTTATTTTTGGTGCAGCTCCATGTTATGACCTGAGGGAATCTATCAATATTGATTGAAGGAGACCCTGAGCTTGAACGTACACTTAGAAGAAAAGGGAAAGAACCTGTGCAAGAACGAAAGATAATCTAGCCGATTTGGAAGTAGAAGGATCTCGAAAAACATGGCGGAACAAAAATGAGCAACAACGAACATTATCCGATTATGCCGGACCTTTCAAAGTGTTGGGGACACAATCGAGTATTGTGCCTCCCCAATTACTACTCAAAACTTCAAGCTAAAGCTGACATTCATCCATATCTCGCAGCGAGTCCCGCTGACACCCGACGGTTTGGCCGATGAGGATCGAAACGGTCACATAGAGAGCTTCCTCGAGGTGTGCGACATCCTGAAGATAAATGGTGTGACGGATGATGCCATCAAGTTGAGAGCCTTCCCATTTTCCTTAAAGGAGAAAGCAAAGCAGTGGCTACACTCATTACCTAGAGCATCAATCACTACATGGGAGGAGATGGTAGAAGCTTTTCTAGCCCGTTATTTCCCTCCCGAAAAATCAGCAAAGCTTAGGAATGAGATCTCATCCTTTGTGCAGTTGGAATTGGAGTCTCTATTTGAGACATGGGAAAGGTTCAAGGAACTCCTACGCAAGTGTCCTCAACACGGATTCCCGGAGTGGATGATTGTTCAAACCTTCTACAATGGTTTGAATCTGAGTACAAGGCAACTCTTGGATGCGTTAGCAGGAGGTAACTTAGGTAGCAAGACCCCCGACGAGGCTCGTTAATTGATTGAGGAAATGGGGTTAAATAGCTACCAGTGGAACGCTAGGGAGAAGAAAAATATGGCCGGTCTCCATCAAATTGATGCGGTAACTTCATTGGCGGCCCAAGTGGAGAGTTTGAGTAAGAAGCTAGATCTTATAGCTTCGAATAGAGTTGTGGCCATGACCAATTGCACCGGTTGTGGTGGAGGACATGCTCCCTCCGATTGTCAAATCGTTATTGGTGATGTTTCTTCAATTGAGAACGTTGACTTTGTAGGTAATGGAATGAGACCTCAAGGGAATCCATACAGCAACACCTACAATTCAGGTTGGAAGAATCATCCCAACTTTTCATGGAGTAATCAAGGACCACAGAAGACCATGGGGCCATCGGGTTTCCAACAACAACAACAAGCCCCTCAAGTGGAAAACAAAATTTCAGGCTTGGAAACCCGAATGACAGATTTGGAGAAGCACTTGGCAAGATTTGTTCAATCGGCAAATACATGGTTTGAATAAGTCAAGGCTACACTTCGCAATCACACTGCCTCCTTGTACAATCTTGAAAATCAAGTGGGGTAAATTGCGAAGTCTCTCTCTGAAAGGTCACATGGAAGTTTACCAAGCAACACGGAAACCAACCCTAGAGAACATGTGAAGGCGATCACTTTGAGAAGTGGTCGTGAGGTCGAAGGGAGGTTTCCGAGTGAGAAGCCAAAAGAACACGCACCCTAGGTTGTAGAGGTTGAGCAGGGAGCAAACAAAGAGAAAGAGGTGGCAACCCCACCTTTAAGGCCAAGAATCCCTTATCCCTCTAGATTGAAGAATGACCAAGGGGATGAACAGTATAAGAAGTTCCTGAGTTTGTTCAAGCAACTCCACATCAACATTCCTCTTGTTGAGGCATTGGCTCAAATGCCTAAGTATGCGAAGTTCCTGAAAGACCTATTGACCAACAAGAGGAAATTGGAGGAGAGTGCTTCAGTGGTGCTTGATGCTTCATGCTTGGTGACAAGGTCCCCTTGCTTATATCCCACAAGTGCACGGGTTTGTCGAAGTAATAATCCCGGGTGAGTGGGGTCGAATACACAGGGAGTAGGGAGTAAAGACACTGAATTCGATTCTTAGCTATGTGGAGTATCAACAATGATAAGTGTGATAATGATTCAATTCTCAGGAATTAAAAGCAACAAGTAAGATAGCAAAAGTAAGGAGGAGGCAAGGTAATAAATAAAGATGGGGTACTCGGATAATGCTTCACCTAGGATAATCCTTTCAAGTGCAAGAACCCTATATTATACTTCCTAATTGATGCAATGGTGAGTCGTGGAAATCCTTACATACATAGTCCCAAATCTAAGGTCAACTATGCGTAACTCTATACATGTCCCGGAGGAGAAATCGAACAATCTCAACACCTCGTACTCGCATAGAGTTGCAATGAGCTCTAGGGATTCCAAGTGATAAATCTCATCCTAGATTTAGACCTAACCCTGTGGTCCAAGCGGAAGGTCTCTAGCCACAATTAAGCCCTAGATACTAAGATCCCCTCAACGCTTCACTCCATTGCACGCACAACTAGGGCCCCCAAAGCAGAGGTTCATCCCTTAGACCATTCACTCTATTATGGCCGCAAAAGAACTCGAGGAATGGATGTAGAATCTATCACGCCTGGGAGGGAAAGGGGACGCCCCCTGCACCTCCTCGACTCACCCTCTCAACCCTCTCCAACCCTAGCTTTTGTCTAACGCTCGTGGTGTGTCACTCACTCACAAGGTTACCAACAAGAACTCTCAACCCTAGTGTCACTCTAGGGGAAATGTTCATACAATCAAGCATTCAAGGTTGGAACTCACAATAAACATCAATTTATTGGAAGCATAATAAAGAAATACAATGAAACGAATACATCCTAGTGTTCATAATCACCCAAGTACCCACTAGGGGTTTAGCTCTCCATGGAGCTAAGTACAATAAAAAAAATCGAATGTAAAAGCAATTAATCCATAAATAAACTGCCTTGATAGTCGTGTCGATGGTCTTGTGGAAAGTCCTCTACTCATCGTCCAAGGATTCCTTCAGTCCGCAGATAGGATACGCCCGATCGAAGCTCCCCTACCAACCTTCTTCCTAATGGAATCACGATGTCGAGCCAGTAGAACCTCTCCAAAAACCTTGGCCAATACCCCTCGAAAACCCCTAGTCAAGCTCTCTCACAAGTTGGGGAAAAGATGGAGAAAAGAATACCAAAAATCGGGGTCTGTATAGACTTTTAAATAGGGTCGAGTCGGGCAACTCCACCCGGCGTGGATGATACACGCACTGCTCGAATTTCCACACGCCCGTGTGGATTCTCTGTTTCTCTGATTTCTCGGCCGGCTGCGAACAGTGTTGCTACAGTAATTGCTTCATTGTTCTACTACAGTGCTCTGCTACAGTCTTCGACCTGAATAAGTTCCCAATTCCATACTTTCATCGGGGTAGCCAAACGGGCACACGTTCACGTCTTGAATCACTTGCTTCTTCAATGATATACATGTTGGTGGTGTTCTTGTTCTTATATGCATAGGTCGGAATGCTCGAGTGTGACTGCCTTTGTGCCCCTCCAAATATATGTGCTCACTCGAATGCGAGGAGGTTGGCACACACTCTAGCATCTCACACCTCTCCTATGTCTTCGCGTTTGAACTTTAGTAAGAACTCCTCCAAAATAAGTGCATTATGATCCACATTGGCCTATTTCCTTCATACTCGGCCTCACAGCCCTACCTGCGTAAAAGTAACATAAAAACACACATATTAATGCACAACATAAGGAATGAACGCTTCGCATTCATATCGCACAAGCACTTATCAAACTCCCCCACACTTAAGCTTTTGCTTGTCCTCTAGCAAAACATTAAAAACATTCTATGCATCAATGAAGAAAAATATTGAAAGTGCTTGGCCTTAGGTTCACCGAGGTATACAAAGATAGTATTCTACAAGTAAGGAAAATTTCAACACTAAATACGAACAATCAATGCTCTAGCTAAAAACTTGAATCAAAAAGGACCACAAACCCGAATTTCGTGTAAGTGTGTGAACTCACTCAAAACACCCCAAGTTATACTCCTCAAAGTTCTAAGTACAAGGGACTTATTTATCTACAAAAAGTGATAAAAAAATTTTTAAAAAGATGGTAGTAGCTTCACACATCCTCTAAGGTAGCTCTTTCCAAAAGTCGCCGCTAAGGTGGCTTTCACACTTTCGAGGTGGTAGCTCTTTCTACCCGAGTGGTAGCTTTCACTCATCCTATGAGATAGCTCTTTCTCTCATTAGGGCATAACTAGTATCCGACTTGTGAGAGTAGCTCCATACTTTATAGGTGGTAGCCCTTTCCACCCAACAAATACAAATAAACAATAAAACTATTTTGTTCCTTCTTTTCATTTTTTTCCATTTTTTTTTCAGAGTTTAACACAAAAATTAAATCTAACTAGTCCCTTTAACATCAAACATGAGTTTCCAGTAGAGTTTAAAGAGTGAGTAGTGCACTTAGTATAAATCGGGCAAAAATTCCTAAAAATTCAAGCAAGAACTAGAGCATGAAAACATTCAATGTTAACAATTCTCCTAGACTTAAGAATACAAACATTGCAACTAAGGTGAACCACCATTGGCTATGTGAGCATATATCAATCAAGAACAATAGAAAAGATGTGCGCATTATGAAACTCCCCCCACACCTAAGTTGTACATTGTCCTCAATGTACACATGCAAGCTCACTCAAAATATATCATTCAAAAATAGATGTGGGAGAAGCAATCAAAACAATACTCCCCTGACTCCTAGTGTCGCATTTGATGAAGCTAATTCATTGGGATTTGTGTTCCAATGGGTTTTGAAGCTCGCACGGCCAAGTGTCGAAGCACCTTGACCATGCCCATGACTAAGTCCCAATTTCCAGGAAGACAATACCATCTGCACGCATACATGAGGGGGTTCAGTGAAGCTCATGAAAAACAAAAATAACTCTAGTGTATAAAAGATGAAGCAATGAATACAACTCAATAATGCAAAATGACATAAACTCATAAAGAAAATCCTTTCTGAGTGAACAAGTCTAAAAACAAGAAAATAAAATAATGTAAAATGAATGAAAGTAAAAGAAAGGTCATGTGTCGGAGTCCTTCTCGGGCTCTGCTGCTGCTGCTGCTGAAGTGGAAGCATATAGTGGGTCCTCCGGTGCTGGGGTCGAGGATGGAGGTGCTGGAGGCACTGGCGGGACCTAAAGAGTCCTCGGCTACAGGACAAATGATGAGGCAACGTCTCGCTCTAGGATCTGCTGTAATATGTTGAAACGTGAAATGAACTTTGTGTACTGAGTGGCCTGCGTAGCCCTATTCTTGGCAACCTCGGCTCGGACCACTCCTATAGCATTCTCGAGCCTCTCAAAGTGATCATTGGCTCGAGAAGTTGAAAACATACGCACTGGGGGTGGTTCCTCGGTCGCTGGAGGTGCCTCGGTCTCCATCGATGCGGGCTGAGGCTCAGGGGCGGGCTGAGATGCTCCGCGTTATCACCTTCATCCTCAGCTATCTCTGGGGCTGGTAGGACTAACGCAAAAACCCCTGTCCGAACCCTGCGAACTATGCCCATCAACCGCATTGTCTCTAGACCCAGAGGAGCGGGTACACTCATCTTCTCGGCCCCGCGAATCGAATCCAAGAGACCGATACCCAGCACTAATCTCGTAATGTAAGGGCCCGAGAAGATCGCTCCCCGCCTAGCATCATCGTCACGATGTCCGATGTAATCGGCCAAGATGTGCCCTAAGTGGATCAGTACGCGCTCTACCATCGAGTACAAGTACCGCAACTCCTGACGGCTCAAGACACCAGTACTGTCGCCACGGCCATTCACCGACCTACTCATGATGGCGTGCAAATATCCGTAGAGGCGTGTCGGAAAGGCACGTGGCCTTGGACACCCCGGCTCGTGCATCGACCTTGACCACATAGCACTCTGTAAGCTCTCTGCGGGGTCGAGGTTCCAGGATAATCAGTAGGCAACTGTGTATACTCCTCTGTATCTATGAATGCCTCCTCGTATAAGCCAAGTAGTACGGAAAACTGCTTAGTGCTCAAGCTATGGTGGCGTCCAAACACTCGAATCGAATGGTGCCCAAATCGTTGAAGCTCGCGATACGCTCTATCAAACTCGAGCGAGGGAGAGCACCTCCAAAGTGCAAACTCTCGGATGGTCGGCTCAGTAATCATCAACAACGCGCCAACCACCATCCGAAACAAGGTCCTCAACCTCATCGTCAACTCATCTCCCCTATCGAAGATCTCGTAGTATAGTCATGTCCAGGAATCGAGTCTGTCCGAAGCGGAGTCTCGATAAGCGCTCATAACGGACCTGATGTTCGGGAATCGCAAATCGTATGTCCTCGGGCTCAGAGGATGACTCACGTGGCCTCTTATCAGCTTGTTTCTTTGTCCTAGTTGCCATGATCTGCCAAATTTAAACAAAATTAGTCAAATAAGTTGATATGAAATAGAATGTGTGGTGAAATAGCTAAGAAACAAAGTGCAAAGTATCTCTAAACGCCTAGCTCCCCGGCAACGGCGCCAAGTACTTGACAAGGTCCCCTTACTTATATCCCGCAAGTGTACGGGTTTGTCGAAGTAATAATCCCGGGTGAGCGGGGTCGAATCCACAGGGAGTAGGGAGTAAAGACACTTAATTCGATTCTTAGCTATGTGGAGTATCAACAATGATAAGTGTGATAATGATTCAATTCTCAGGAATTAAAAGTAACAAGTAAGAGAGCAAAAGAAAGGAGGAGGCAAGGCAATCGATAAAGATGGGGTACTCGGATAATGCTTCACCTAGGATAATCGTTTCAAGTACAAGAACCCTCTATTATACTTCCTAATTGATGCAATGGTGAGTCATGGAAATCCTTACATACATAGTCCCAAATCTAAGGTCAACTATGCCTAACTCTATACATGTCCCGGAGGAGAAATCGAACAATCTAGACACCTCGTACTCGCATAGAGTTGCAATGAGCTCTAGGGATTCCAAGTGATAAATCTCTTCCTAGATTTAGACCTAACCCTTTGGTCCTGGCGGAAGGTCCCAAGCCACAATTAAGCCCTAGATATTAAGATCACCTCAACGCTTCACTCCATTGCACGCGCAACTAGGCCCCAGCGGAGGTTCATCCCTTAGACCATTCGCCTATTATAGCGCAGAAGAACTCGAGGAACGGAGGTAGAACCCTATCACGTCGGAGGGAAAATGGACGCTCCTGCACCTCTCGACTCACCCTCTCAACCCTCTCCGACCTAGCTTTTGTCCTAACGCTCGTGGTGTGTCACTCACTCACAAGGTTACCAACAAGAACTCTCAACCCCAGTGTCACTCTATGGGAAATGTTCATACAATCAAGCATTCAAGGTTGGAACTTACAATAAACATCAATTTATTGGAAGCATAATAAAGAAGTTCAATGAAACGAATACATCCTAGGGTTCATAATCACCCAAGTAGCCACTAGGGGTTTAGCTCTCCATGGAGCTAAGTACAATCAAAGAAATCGAATGTAAAAGCAATAAATCCATAAAGAAACCCCTTCGATGGTCGTGTCGATGGTCTTGTAGAAAGTCCTCTACTCGTCGTCCAAGGATTCCTTCGTCCGGTATAGGATACGCCTCGATCGAAGCTCCCCTACCAACCTTCTTCCTAAGGGAATCACGATGTTGGAGCCACAGAACCTCTCCAAAACCTTGGCTAATACCAATCAAAACCCTAGCCGAAGCCCTCTCTCAAGTTGGGGAAAAGACGGAGAAAAGAATACCAAAATCGTGGCTGAATCGGCTTTAAATAGGGTTGGAATCGGGTAACTACACGGGCGTGGACGATACACGCCCGTGTGGATTCTCTGTTTCTCTGATTTCTCGGCCGGCTGCGAACAGTGCTGCTACAGTAATTGCTTCGGTGTTCTACTACAGTGCTCTGCTACAGTCTTCGACCTGAATAACTTCCCAATTCCATACTTTCATCGGGGTAACACAAACCGGCACACGTTCACGTCTTGAATCACTTGCTTCTTCAATGATATACATGTTGGTGGGGTTCTTATTCTTATATGCATAGGTCAGAATGCTCGAGTGTGACTGTCTTTGTGCCCCTCCAAATGGATGTGCTCACTCGAATGCGAGGAGGTTGGCACACACTCTAGCATCTCACACCTGTCCTATGTTTTCGCGTTTGAACTTTAGCAAGATCTCCTCCAAAATAAGTTCATTATGATCCACATTGGCCTATTTCCTTTATACTCGGCCTCACAACACTACCTGCATAAAATTAACATAAAAACACACATATTAATGTAAAAACCTAAGAAAAGTAATGTTCAACATAAGAAATGAACGCTTCACATTCATATCGCACAAGCACTTATCACTCGGCGGTGTTGCAAAAGAACATGCTGAACAAGAAGAAATACCCGGGAAGCTTCATCATTCCGTGTAACATCGGCAACTTAGGTGAGGAAATGGCATTGGCAGATTCAGTGGCGAGCATCAACGTCATGCCATATACTTTCTTCCAAAAGCTAGGCTTGGGTGAGCCTAGGCCTACTCGGATGACATTACAATTGGCGGACCGAACGGTGCGACATCCGAGAGGCATCATTGAAGACGTGCTTGTCAAGGTGGACAAGTACATTTTTTCGGTTGACTTTGTAGTGCTGGATGTCAATGAGGATGCAGATGTACCTTTGATACTTGGGAGACCACTTTTGCGGACTTCCAAAGCATTGATTGACATGGACGGCGGGGATCTCACTTTGAGAGTTGGAGATGATAAGCTCACAAACTGCCTTGCTGAAGCCATGCGGCATTCTCTCGATTTTGATGATACTCTATACTTTCTAGACACTACTGATGAAATTGTTGATGAATATATGCAGGAAATGTTCAACCCGGATCCGTATGAAGGATTGTTCGACCAAGAGGAGAGCAATGAAGAACTAATGATGCTTGGTTCGACTGAAGAAGTAACATTTATCCCGGGGATCTTGAAGAAGGTGCTTCCGAAAATGAAGAGAGCTCGGAGACGCCACCGAAAATGCTCCAAGATTGTTGGAGATGTATATGAGCCAAGGAAGTTGGACGAACCATTGCTAGCTGGTCCGAAGCCTGAGAGTACACCCTCTATCCTCAAGAGACTTTGCTCATCATGCTTCCAAGCCATGGGTAATAGGGTAACCTTTATTCATGAACCCCCGTGAGGTAAGAAAGATACGTCAAGCTTAGTAACGTTAAACAAGTGCTTCTTGGGAGGCAACCCAAGTGTTTACTGTTTTCGTACTTTTTAGTTTAGTTTGTTACATGAATAAACTGTTAAGTGTTGGTGTTTTTAATGTTTAGATGTTTGTGCTGAAATTTTATTGTGGGTTTTTCAAATTCATCGTGTGTTTTATGAAGAATTGGCGAAGTTTGGTCGTTCGAGTTCTATTTCATGTTTTTATCTGGTAAATTTTGCATACTATGGCAGGCTCTGAGTGTGTAAACATGTTCAGAATATTTCTGCAGAGCCTGCAGGTTTTTTTCTAAGTTATCCAGAGAAAACACACGGGCGTGTGGGATTTCCGTACGCCCGTGGATGTGTACTGTGAGCTCATCCAAAGAGGGCACAGGGGCGTGCGGCTGCCCATGTGGATGACCATGCGACTGGCGCACGCCCGTTGGTAATTTCCGCAAGGGCGTGTGAATTCCTGCAGAGTTGGGCAGATTTTCCCGAGAACAAACAGGGGCGTGGACTCGCCCTTGTGGGTGACCTTGTGAACCACACACGGGCGTGGGTAATTTCCGCATGCCCGTGCGACACTCTTCAGGTTGCTCCCTCCATCCCGAGAAAACACAGGGGCGTGCGCCTGCCCCTGTGAGTTGGGCATGTGAATGTCAACGCCCGTGGGGAATTTCCGCACGGGCGTGCCTATGACTTGATATTTTTCTCGGTTGTTCAGGGAAGCCACAGGGGCGTGCGTCTGCCCCTGTGGGTCTGGCGCACGGGCGTGGATATTTCCCGCACGCCCGTGGGAGATAGTTCTAAGTCGGTGAGAGTTTTTCCCGAGAGCGCACAGGGGCGTGCGTATGCCCTTGTGGAGCTTTTGAAGTGAGGCACACGAGCGTGGGGAATTTCCACATACCCGTGTGGATGCATAGAATGTCAAAAGTCGCGAGTTCTGTTTAAAAGAGGATGATTTCTCTCCCTCTTCACGACTCCTTTTCACTTGACAACACTCTCACAATACTCTCCGAGTCCATTGCGCTAGTTTGTTGGGATTTTAGCAAAGTTTTCAGGCCGGCTCTTCATTTTCTCACTTCTCTTCGTCGGTAAATCCCTTTTTATCATCTTCTTCGTCAATTCATGATTTCTATAGATTAATCTGGTTAATAATGCTTCGTCTCTTAAATTGGAACAATGAATTATGTTTAGAACGGAGTTAGAGATATTCTTAAGTTGTATTTTTGGATTGTTGATGCCTGGCCGTGCGGTTCTCACGCCCCGTGAATCCACACGGGTGAGCAGAAATTCCACATGACCGTGTGGATTTCTGCAGTATTGATTTATCAACTTGTTTGACCAATTTTGTTTAAATTTTGCAGATCATAGTACCTAGGTCAAAAAAGCAAGCTGATAAGAGGCCACGTGAGGCATCCTCTGAGCCCGAGGGCATGCGATTTGTGATTCCCGAACATCGGTCCGTTATGAGCGATTGTCGAGACTCGCTTCTGGGACGCGACTCGATCTGGATGCTACTACTATGCGGGAGCTTCAGCAGGTGATGAGTTCGCCGATGAGATCGAGGATCTAGTTTCGCATACGGTTGGCAGGCAGCTGTCGACTATTAGAGAGCCAGCCATCCGAGAGTTCATACTGGAAGTGCTCTCCTCATTCGAGTTTGATAGAGCGTATGCGAGCTTCGACAGTTTGGGTGCTATTCAGTTCAGAGTATTTGGACGCCACCATAGCTTGAGCATTACGCAGCTTTTTCGATCTGCTTGGCCTATACGAGGAGACATTCACGCCTACGAGGAGTATGCATAGTTACCTACTGATTATCCTGGAACCTTGACCGCGCAGAGAGCTTACAGAGTGCTATATGGTCAAGGTCAGTATGAGCCGGGGGTGTCCAAGGCCACGTGCCTTTTCCCGACTGCGTCATGATATTTGCACGCCATCATGAGTAGGTCGGTGAATGGCCGTGGCGACGATGATCGGTGTCTTGAGCCGCCGAGTTGCTGCACTTTGTACTCGATGGTAGAGCGCATCGATCCACTTAGGGTACATCTTGGGTCGATTACATCGGACATCGGGGACGATGATGCTAGAGCGGGAGCGATCTTCTCGGGCCCTTACATTACAAGATTAGTGCTGGGCATGGGTCTCTTAGATTCGATTCGAGGGGCCGAGAATACGAGTGTACCCGCTCCCATGGGTCTAGAGACGATGCGGTTGATGGGCATGATCCGCAGGGTTCGGACAGGGGTTTTTGCTTTTAGACCTACCAGCCCCAGAGATAGTCGAGGATGAAGGTGATGACGCCGGAGCATCTCAGCCCCGCCCCGCAGCCTCGACCAAAGATCGATGGAGACCGAGGCACCCTACAGTGCCGAGGAACCACCCCTGAGTTGCCGAGATTAGGGTTACTGCAGCCACTCATGACACGTAGTTCATGGCACGCTTTCGACATATTACACAGATCATAGAGCGAGACGTTGCCTCATCATTTGTCCCTGCACCGAGGACTCTCAGAGCCCCCTCGGGTTTCCCAGAGACCTCCATCCTCGACCCCAAACGACCGGAGGACCCACTATATGCTTCCACTTCAGAAAGTAGCAGCTAATGAGCCCGTGAGCGACTCTGACACTTGACATTTCTTTTATTTTCATGCATTTTACTTTATTTTATTTTCTTGTTTTCAGACTTGTTCACTCAAAAAGGATTTTTCCTTCTGAGTTTATGTTAAGTTGGATTTATTGAGTTGTATTCATTGCTTCATCTTTTATACACTCGAGTTATTTTTGTTTTTCTTGAGCTTCACTGAACACCCTTGTGTATGCGTGCAGATGGTCTTGTCATCTTGGGAATTGAGACTCAGTCATGGGCACGGCCAAGGTGCTTCGGCACTTGGCCGTGCGAGCTTCACAACCCATTGAAACACTACTCCCAACGAATTAGCTTCATCAAACACAACACTAGGAGTCAGGGGAGTATTATTTTGATTGCTTCTCCCACATCTATTTTTGAATGATATATTTTGAATGAGCTTGCATGAGTACATTGAGGACAATGTACAACTTAAGTGTTTGGGGGAGTTTCAGAATGCGCACATCTTTTCTATTGTTCTTGATTGATATATGCTCACATAGCCAATGGCGGTTCACCTTAGTTGCAATGATTGTATTCTTAAGTCTAGGAGAATTGTTAACATTGAATGTTTTCATGCTCTAGTTCTTGCTTGAATTTTTAGGAATTTTTTCCCGATTTACACTTAGTGCACTACTCACTCTTTGAACTCTATTGGAAACTCATGTTTGATGTTAAAGGGACTAGTTAGGTTTATTTTCTTGTGCTAAAAAAAAAAAATTGGAAATGGAAAATAAGGAACAAAATAGTTTTATTATTTATTTGTGTTTGTTGGGTGGAAAGAGCTACCACCTATGAAGTATGAAGCTACTCTCACAAGTCGATACTAGTTATGCCCTAATGAGAGAAAGAGTTGTCTCATAGGATGAGTAAAAGCTACCACTCGGGTAGAAAGAGCTATCACCTCGAAAGTGTGAAAACCACCTTAGCGGCCGCTTTGGAAAGGGCTACCTTAGAGGATGTGTGAAGCTACTACCATCTTTTTAAAAATTTTTTTATCACTTTTTGTAGATAACAAGTCCCTTGTACTTAGAACTTTGAGGAGTATAACTTGGGTTGTTTTGAGTGAGTTCACACACTTAAATGAAATTCGGGTTTGTTGTCCTTTTTGATTCAAGTTTTTAGCTAGAGCATTGATTTTTTCAGTATTTAGTGTTGAAATTTTTCTTACTTGTAGAATACTTTCTTTGTATACCCTCGGTGAACCTAAGGCCAAGCACTTTCAATATTTTTCTTCATTGATGCACGTAGAATGTTTTAATGTTTGCTTGAGGACAAGCAAAAGCTTAAGTGTGGGGAGTTTGATAAGTGCTTGTGCGATATGAATGCGGCTGCTCATTCCATATGTTGAGCATTATTTTTCTCAGGCTTTTTACATTAATATGTGTGTTTTTGTTACTTTTTACGCAGGTAGGGCTGTGAGGCCGAGTATGAAAGAAATAGGCCAATGTGGATCATAATGCACCTATTTTGGAGGAGATCTTGCTAAGGTTCAAACGCGAAGACATAGGGACGGTGTGAGATGCTAGAGTGTGTGCCAACCTCCTCGCATTCGAAAGTGAGCACATCCATTTGGAGGGGCACAAAGGCAGTCACACTCGAGCATTCCGACCTATGCATATAAGAACAAGAACCCCACGAACATGTATATCATTGAAGAAGCAAGTGATTCAAGACGTAAACGCATGCCCGCTTATGCTACTCCCGATGAAAGTATGGAATTGGGAAGTTATTTAGGTCGAAGACGTCAGAGGGAGCACCGTAGTAGAACACTCAAGCAATTCATCGTAGCGACAAAGTTCACAGCCGGCCGAGAAATCAGAGAAACAGAGAATCCACACGGGCGTGTGAAAATTATCCACGCCCGTGTGGAAATTTCACACGGGTGCGTGTAGCGTCCACGCCCGTGGAGTTGCCCGATTCCAACCCTATTTAAATCCGATTCAGCCCCGATTTTGGTATTCTTTTCTCCATCTTTTCCCCAACTTGCGAGAGGATTTCTGCTAGGGTTTTGAGGGGTATTGGCTAGGTTTTTGGAGAGGTTCTATGGCTCTGACATCGTCATTCCTTAGGAAGAAGGTTGGTAGGGGAGCTTCCATCGAGGCGTATCCTATACTGGACGAGGGAATCCTTGGACGACGAGTAGATGACTCACCGCAAAACCATCGACATGACCATCGAGGGGGTTTCTTTATGGATTCATTGCTTTTACATTCAATTTCTTTGATTGTACTTAGCTCCATGGAGAGCTAAACCCCTAGTGGGTACTTGGGTGATTGTGAACCCTAGGATGTATTCGTTTCTTTGAACTTCTTTATTATGCTTTCGATAAATTGATGTTTATTATGAGTTCCAACCTTGATGCTTGATTGTATGAACATTTCCCCTAGAGTGACACTAGGGTTGAGAGTTCTTGTTTGTAACCTTGTGAGTGAGTGACACACCACGAGCTGCTAGACAAAAGCTAGGTTGGAGAGGGTTGAGAGAGTGAGTCGAGAGTGCAGGAGCGCCACCTTTCCCTCCGACGTGATAGATTCTACCTCCGCTCCTTGAGTTCTTTGCGGCCATAATAGAGTGAATGGTCTAAGGGATGAACCTCCGCTGGGGCCTAGTTGCGCGTGCAATGGAGTGAAGCATTGAGGGGATCTTAGTATCTAAGGCTTAATTGTGGCTAGGGACCTTCCGCCTGGACCAAATGGTTAGGTCTATAATTAGGAAGCGATTTATCACTTGGAATCCCTAGAGCTCATTGCAACTTTATTCGAGTGCGAGGTTGAGAGGTTATTTAATCTCTCATCCGGGACATGAATAGAGTTAGGCATAGCTGACCTTAGATTTGGGACTATGTATGTAAGGATTTCCATGACTCACCATTGCATTGATTAGGAAACATAATAGAGAGTTCTTGCACTTGAAACGTTTTTCCTAGGTGAAGCATCATCCGAGTACCCCATCTTTATCGATTGCCTTGCCTCCTCCTTACTTTTGCTCTCTTACTTGTTGCTTTTAATTGTTGAGAATTGAATCATTATCACACTTATCATTGTTGATACTCCACATAGCTAAGAATCGAATTAAGTGTCCTTACTCCCTACTTCATGTGGATTCGACCCCGCTCTCCCGGGATTATTACTTCAACAAACCCGTGCACTTGCGGGATATACACAAGGGGATCTTGTCAAAGCTCTTGGTAACGAATGGAGCCATTATTTGGCCCTTCCTTTCAAAGAGAATGGGAAAGCCCTCAAGTGAATTGCATCATCAAAAACACCATTAATCTTCAACATGTCACACATTTCAAGGAAGTTCTCAATATGATTGTTCGTATCTTAATCAGCTAACCCCTTAAATTGTGTGGACTGTTGAACCATCTAAATAAAGACCAGCTTCAACTCAAAATTCTGGGCTGCTACCGGTGGCTTCACAATGCTCGATTGTGTCCCATGAATAGTAGGTCTAACAAAATCTCAAAGAGTTCTTCATTGGCCCTCTTGTTTAGCCATGTTTTCATATCCTTCACCCTCTATTTTAGCTGAATGATTCCGTTTTTGCATAGGTTCTTTACCCCTTCTACGAAGTATTCGTTCAAGTTCGGGATCTCCTTCAACCAATGTTGAAGGGTACCCTCGGGTCATAACCTAGAGCTACAACCAAAGAAAGAAAATCAAATTAGAACAATGATAGAATAAGAAAATGTGAAATAGAATAAATGGTGAATAGTTAAAATAACAAAGTTCTTCTAAAACACCTATTCCCCAGCAACGGCACCAAAAACTTGACATGCCCCTTGCATGTGACCCGCAAGTGCACCGGTTTGTCGAAGTAATAATACTCTGGGGAGTGGGTAGTCGAATCCATAGGGAATAGTGATCAGAAACACAACAATTTCTTTTTAACTAAAGTAAAGATGAATCAATAGTGGTGTGAACAAAATCTATATGAAAAGAACTAAAGAAAATAAGAAAGAGAGGGGTAATAAAATGAGAGGAAAGGAAATTGATAGAAAGTGGAGCACTCGGACATTGCTCCCCCGAGGATTATTGCTTCAAGTGTAAGTGACAAGATCCCCTTGCGTATATCCCGCAAGTCCACGGGTTTGTCGAAGTAATAATCCCGGGTGAGCGGGTATAGAATCCACAGGGAGTAGGGAGTAAAGACACTTAATTCAATTCTTAGCTATGTGGAATATCAACAATGATAAGTGTGACAATGATTCAATTCTCAACAATTAAAAGCAACAAGTAAGAGAGCAAAAGTAAGGAGGTGGTAAGGCAATCGATAAAAATGGGGTACTCGGATGATGCTTCACCTAGGATAATCGTTTCAAGTGCAAGAACTCTCTATTATGCTTCCTAATCAATGCAATGGTGAGTCGTGGAAATCCTTACATACATAGTCCCAAATCTAAGGTCAACTATGCCTAACTCTATTCATATCCTGGAGGAGAGATTAAATAACCTCTCAATCTTGCACTCGAATAAAGTTGCAATGAGCTCTAGGAATTCCAGGTGATAAATCTCTTCCTAATTATAGATCTAACCATTTGGTCCAGGCGGAAGGTTCCTAACCACAATTAAGCCCTAGATACTAAGATCCCCTCAACGGTTCACTCCGTTGCACGCGCAACTAAGCCCCAGCCGAGATTCATCCCTTAGACCATTCACTCTATTATGGCCGCAAAGACCTCGAGGAACGGAGGTAGAATCTATCACATCAGAGGGGAAAGGGGACGCCCTGCACCTCCTCGACTCACCCTCTCAACCCTTTCCAACCTAGCTTTTGTCTAACGCTCATGGTGTGTCACTCACTCACAAGGTTACTAACAAGAACTCTCAACCCTAGTGTCACTCTAGAGGGAATGTTCATACAATCAAGCATTCAAAGTTGGAACTCACAATAAACATCAATTTATTGAAAGCATAATAAAGAAGTTCAATGAAACGAATACATCCTAGGGTTCACAATCACCCAAGTACCCACTAGGGGTTTAGCTCTCCATGGAGCTAAGTACAATCAAAGAAATTGAATGTAAAAGCAATGAATCCATAAAGAAACCCCCTCGATGGTCATGTCGATGGTCTTGTGGAAAGTCTTCTACTCGTCGCAAACGATCCTTTGTCCGGCCTAGGATACAACTCGCCTGATCGATGCCGACGAAAGCTCTCCCAATAACCTTCTTCCAAATGACGCGTGATGTTGGAGCCATAGAACCTCTCCAAAAACCTAGCCAATACCCCTCAAAACCCTAGCAGAAATCCTCTCGCAAGTTGGGGAAAAGATGGAGAAAAGAATACCAAAATCGGGGCTGAATCGGCTTTAAATAGGGCTGGAATTGGGCGACTCCACGGGCACGGACGGTACACACGCCCGTGCGGAATTTCCACACGGCCATGGATAATTTCCACACGCCCGTGTGGATTCTCTATTTCTCTGATTTCTCGGGCGGCTGTGAACAGTGCTGCTACAGTACATGCTGCATATTGCTGTAATGCTCTGCTATAGTCTTCGACCTGAATAACTTCCCAATTCCATATTTTCATCGGGATAATGCAAACGGGCACACGTTTATGTTGTGAATCACTTGCTTCTTCAATGATATACATGTTGGTGGGGTTCTTGTTCTTATATGCATAGGTCGGAATGCTCGAGTGTGACTGTCTTTGTGCCCCTCCAAATGGATGTGCTCACTCGAATGCGAGGAGGTTGGCACACACTCTAGCATCTCACACCTGTCCTATGTTTTCGCGTTTGAACTTTAGCAAGATCTCCTCTAAAATAAGTGCATTATGATCCACATTGGCCTATTTCCTTCATACTCGGCCTCACAAACCTACCTGCATAAAAGTAACATAAAAACACACATATTAGTGTAAAAACCTGAGAAACGTAATGCTCAACATAAGGAATGAACACTTCGCATTCATATCGCACAAGCACTTATTTGTAAGACCAACTATTATGTCTCCTAAATGATGCTTAATGAGTCACGGAAATTCTAAAATACCATTTCGTTCCATGTTGTGATGGAAGCTCTTGGTAATGAATGGAACCATTATTTGGCCCTTCCTTTCAAAGAGAATGGGAAAGCCCTCAAGTGAATTGCATTATCAGAAACACCATTAATCTTCAACATGTCACACATTTCAAGGAAGTTCTCAATATGATTGTTCGGGTCTTTATCAGCTAACCCGTTAAATTGTGTGGACTGTTGAACCATCTAAATAAAGACCAGCTTCAACTCAAAATTTTGGGCTGCTACCGGTGGCCTCACAATGCTCGATTGTGTCCCATGAATAGTTGGTCTAACAAAATCTGAAAGAGTTCTTCGTTGGCCCTTTTGTTTAGCCATGTTTTCAGATCTTTCACCCTCTATTTTACCTGAATGATTCTGTTTTTGTATAGGTTCTTTACCCCTTCTACGAAGTGTTCGTTCAAGTTCGCGATCTCCTTCAACCAATGTTGAAGGGTTCCCTCGGGTCATAACCTCAAAGCTACAACCAAAGAAAAGAAAAACAAATCGTAACAATGATAGAATAAGAAAATGTGAAATAAAAATAAATGGTGAATATTTAAAATAACAAAGTTCTTCTAAAACGCCTATTCCCCAAGAACGGCACCAAAAACTTGGCATACCCCCATGCCCGCTGACCCAGCAAGTGCACGGGTTTGTCGAAGTAATAATACTCCGTGAGTGGGTAGCTCGAATCCACGTGGAATAGTGATCGGAAGCACAACAATTTCTATTTAACTAAAGTAAAGATGAATCAATAGTGGTGTGAACAAAATCTATATGAAAATAACTAAAGAAAATGAGAAAGAGACTCGTAAGAAAATGAGAGGAAAGGCAATTGATAGAAAGTGGAGCACTCAGACATTGCTCCATCTAGGATTATTGCTTCAAGTGTAAGACCAACTATTATGTCTCCTAACTGATGCTTCATAAGTCAAGGAAATCCTAAAATATCATTTCGTTCCATGTTGTGATGGAAGCTCTAGGTAACGAATGGAGCCATTATTTGGCCCTTCCTTTCAAAGAGAATGCGAAAACCCTCAAGTGAATTGCATCATCAGAAACACCATTAATCTTCAACATGTCACACATTTCAAGGAAGTTCTCAATATGATTGTTCGGGTCTTCATCAGCTAACCCATTAAATTGTGTGGACTGTTAAACCATCTAAATAAAGACCAGCTTCAACTCAAAATTTTGGGCTGCTACGGGTGGCCTCACAATGCTCGATTGTGTCCCATGAATAGTAGGTCTAACAAAATCTGAAAGAGTTCTTCGTTGGCCTTCTTGTTTAGCCATATTTTCAGATCTTTCACTCTCTATTTTACCTGAATGATTCCATTTTTGCATAGGTTCTTTACCCCTTCTACGAAGTGTTCATTCAAGTTCTGGATCTCCTTCAACCAATGTTGAAGGGTTCCCTCGGGTCATAACCTAGATTTATAACCAAAGAAAGAAAAACAAATCAGAACAATGATCGAATAACAAAATGTGAAATAGAATAAATGGTGAATAGTTAAAATAGCAAAGTTCTTCTAAAATGCCTATTCCCCGGCAACGGCACCAAAAACTTGGCATAGCCCTTGCCTGTGACCAGCAAGTGCACGGGTTTGTAGAAGTAATAATACTCTGGTGATTGGGTAGTCGAATCCACATGGAATAGTGATAAGAAACACAACAATTTCTATTTAACTAAACTAAAGATGAATCAATATTGGTCTGAATAAATTGTATATGAAAAGAACTAAAGAAAATAAGAAAGAGAGGCGCAATAAAATGAGAGGAAAGGCAATTGATAGAAAGTGGAGAACTCAGACATTACTCCCCCTAGGATTATTGCTTCAAGTGTAAGACCAACTATTATGTCTCCTAACTGATGCATAATGAGTCACGGAAATCCTAAAATATACCATGACTAACTCTACACTATGCCACGATGGGGAAATCAATCAGTCTCAACACCTCACACTGCATACAATTACAAGAAGCTCTAGGGATTCCAAGTAATAAACCCTATTCTCTAATATAGGTCTAACCGTTTGGTCCAGGCGAAAGACCCCTAGTCACAATTAAGCCCCAGCACTAAAGATTACTTCAACGCTTCACTCTGTTGCTCGCGTAACTAAGCCCAGTGGAGTTCCTCTCTTAGCACTTCAAACTATTGTTACCGCACAGAACTCTTGGAACATGGTGGTGGGATTAATCATAACGAAGGGGAAAGGGGATGCTATGCTACCTCTCGACTTACCCTCTCAACCCTTTCCAATCTTGCTTTATCTAATCCTCATGGTGTGTCACTCACTCACAAGGACTACCGATGTAGACTCTCAACCCTAGGGTCACTCTATGGGAGAAGTCATTCAATAAGCATTCAAGATTGGAACTCAATTAAAGACATCAATTAATAAAAGCATAATAAATGGTCAATAAAATAATAACATCCTAGGGTTTAAAAGTCAAATTACCCACTAGGGGTTTACCACTCCATGGAGCAAGATACAATCAATAATGAATCTAAAGTAAAAACATGCAATCCATAAGTAAAACCCCCTCGATATTGATGTTGATGGTCTTGTGGAGTAGCCTCGTCCTCTTCAAAAGTTCCCTTGTCAAGCCTAGGGCACACTTAATCGGATCGGTGTCGACGAAAGCTTCCCCAATAACTCTCTTCCAAAGGAACGCGGTGTCCATGGCTGTAGAACCACTCCAAAAACTTTGCTAAAGCCCCTCTAAACCCTAGCAGCAGGCCTCTCCAAAGTTGTGGAAAATATGGAGAAAAGATAGGAAAAAAGATTCCGAAATCAGTACAAGTCACAGATAAAGGGCTGGAATCGGGAATCCACACTGGCGTTTGGAATTTCCACATGCCAGTGTGAATCTACAGGAATCTAATTTTTTACGTCCTATGAACAGTAACTGTTACAGTAATTACTACAGTGATTTGCTACAGTATTGCTATAGTACTCCACCAAAACAACACTCCCGAATCCACACTTTTCATTGAGGCAACATAAACGGGCACACGTCTATACCGTAGATCGCGTTGCTTCTTCAATAAGGGATAACATTGATGAAGATCTTGCTAGCATACACATGTCAGAATACACAAATGTGACTGCCTTTATGCCCCTCCAAACCATGTAATTGCTTGAGAACATGGAGGTTGGTACACATTCATGTATTTCGAGCACAACTTGTGTCTTCACGTTTGTTCACTCCAAGATTCCATTAATAATGTGTAATCGCAATCTACTTTGGCTTCCTTCCTCTACATTTGGCTCCACAACCCTACATGCACAAAAGAACACAAAAACACATGTATTAGCGATAAAATCTGAGAAAAGAAATGCTCATCATAAGAGAAAGAATACTTCATATTACCAATACACAAGCACTAATCATTACACCCCGAATAAAAGGGGTTCAGTGAAGCTCAACAAAAAATTGAAAAGATGTACAAGTTTATATAGATAAAGCCAATAAATCACAACTCGCACAAACAAAATAAAGCATGAAGATAACTTTCAGAAGGTGAAACCTTTATGAGTACACAAGTCTAAAAGATAAAATAACAACAATAGAAATAAATGATAAGAAAATAAAAGAAAGTCTCATGAGTGGGATGCCTCAAGCATCGGTTTCCTGTGTTGGTGCTGCCGGTGAGTCAGAGGCGATGTCCTCATCTAAAGTCTGTTGAATAAGATCAAGGCACTCTAGAATCCGTGCCTGGTTCTCAAGGATAGTGACCACAACTGGCTAGAGTCTCGCTAGATGATCGTGAATTCGAGTAGGAGAGGTATCTAGAACGAATGATGCTTCCTGTGCTCTCTCTTAGGTGGTGTGTCTATATTTTGATCAAGCATCTTCCCCACACTCCTTGAAAGATATCTCTGACTTAGATCCATAAGTGTACAAGTCATCAAGTAATACCTTCGCACAAGCACGAGAGGATCGTATTCCCTGAGGTCCTAAGAGCTGCTATTATATCCCCTTAGACGGCATTGTCTAGTCTAAAAAAGGGTAAATTTAAAACAAAGTAAGAAAATAACAAATGATAAAACTATGAACAAATGGACTAAGGCTCACCACATAAGCAAATGAAGAGCGAGTAACAATGAAAGAGCAAGGTCCCTGGGTGAGGATCCCTTCGGGACTGCTAAAGCTAGAAGGATGCGAGAAATACATAGAAAATGGTGGTTCTTGTCCAAGAGACATCCTAAAGTAGGTTACCCTGATGGTCACGGTCATAACTCCTAATCCCATACAAGTATTAGGTATGAATAGCTTCTGCCCAAATCCTCCTATGATTGCATTACACTTAGGGAAATCTCTAATTAGGGTCAAACATAATGCTTAGGTTCATCCCTAATGGTTGGAGGGGTGCCAAATAACAGAATCCCTCGGTGTATTGGTTCATGTATCCCTTTCAAGGTATGTGATTCTAATACAAGGATGCATCCCACGCATCCAACTACAACCTAGAATTTGAACCACAGAGTTCTCATGTAATCCAAAACATCAAAGAACACATAACAAGAACCACAAACCAAACCAAAAGCACTAGAAGTAAATCACAACATCGATACAAGTAAGTTTATCCCAAGTTTCACCGGATACCCGGTAACCTTGAGAGTCTAGTTCAACATGAATAAAAGAGATATCTCAAGATACAAAACAAGTATGAGCAAAATCGTAGACAAACTCCCTTAGATTCGTTGACTAGAGGATAGTGATAAGAACTTGTCAAACCACGCTGGCAAGCTCCTAGATGATCTCTTGATAGCAACCTTCTCCTTTCCCTTGATCTTATGATTGCTTCCCTGCAAGTGTACGTGATCACCAAGTAATACCTCGTGTGAAGACACGAGTATCGTATTCCATGGGGCTAAGGATCTCCTATTACTCCTTCTCGAGCTATTATCTAGCCTAAGATCTCAAGTGATGGGATTTACTCTACTAGATGCAATTAAAACTAAATACAAGATTACCAACAAATTAGAGAGAACAAGCAATGAGCAAGCAAGAAAATCAATGTAATGCAAAGGCCTATGGATGTGGATCCCCTTGAGGGTTTATCATGAAACATGGATGATGATTAAAAGATGCAAGGGTAAATTGGACCAAGAGATTTCTAGATTAGAACAACCCCGATTTCTTGGTGATTGAACCCTAATCCCATATGAACATTGATAGGAATTCCTTCCAAATCCACATTCCTATGATTGCATTAAGTAGAAGAAAATCTCAAATAGGAGTAAACCTAGTCTTCTTCGGCTCAAACCTAACATGGAGGGCTACAAACACCCAATTTCTTGGTGTGATGATACAAGTATCCCCTTCTAATCCATTCATGATCTAATACATGTGAGCAGGTCACATCTACATGCATCACTCATAAAAGAGCTATGGATTTCTCCTTAGTGTAGCACTTATCATGAAAACAATGGGTTAAATCTCAAAATAACCCAAGCATGGAATTAACAAGTAATCATCCAAAATATAAGATAACCCCCCGCCCCCCCCCAAGGTTAACTAACACCCGGTGGCATTGGGGGTCTAGTGTGTCATCATCCCACAACAAACAACACAATCAAGCAAAACACTAAGCAAAAGCATAGATGACACTCCCTAGATGAAATGATGGAGGAGGAGGTAGAGAATGTGCCGAATGATGCTTCCCCCGCCAAAGGAATGCCGAATGACACTTCCTCTAGCTGTGGGTCTCCTTTCTTCAAATCGTGGTTGATCTCCCCTTTGAATGATGTTGCCTTCTTGCCTTGAGAATCCTTGACCTTGGCCTTTGATGATCTCCTCGTTTCCTTGCCCTTCTTCTTCTTCCCAAGGTCACTCAAAGCCTCCCAAGTGGTCTCTCAAAACATGTCTAGAAAAGTCCCTTGTTCTGCCCTAAAAGTCAGCATTTATACCCCTCATGGCATACGGGTCATATAGGGGTTATATAGGGATCGTAAAGCACTCAAATAATCTAGATTCGCGCTCCATACAAGGTGCATATGGGGTTTATACAGCCTCCATACGGCCCCCCTACTGGGTGGTATGGGGGTGGTATGAAAATCTGGGCAGACAGCTTCAATTTCATCCCACTACTACAATGCATATAGCCCCCATACTAGGTGGTATGAAATTGTTGTTTTCTTCTTTTTTCTCCTAAATGATATCTTCTTCTTCTCCATGGCTTTCTTATGCCCTACAAAGTAAATAGTAGACAATTAAGCGCAAAACATGCATCAAACATCACAAAATACATGCAAAATGAATACGATATATATATAAAAAATTCTACATTTAGACACTTATCATCTTGCTTCTTAGATATGCTTTCTCCAACACCTTGAATCCCTAGAAGTTGATGGTGGGGAAATGATGGCCAAAGACCTTCTCAAAGAAGCCCTAACCCCTCTTTTAAAGTGTTCTCGGGTTGGCTTTATGGCCTTCTTCATAAGCGTGAAGGAGGCCGTCAAAGTCTTGGGAATTCACCGAAAATTCATGCAGTGGTACAGTAAAATGCTATAGTAATCGATACAGTGAAATTGCTATAGTATTGCACATTTTTCATCTAGTTCATGGGTGTCTTCATAGTCATCAGAAAACCAGTCAATGAAACTCGAGACCTTGCTGTTTCTTAAGTTCTTCATGCTATAGTAGCTGGTACAGTGTTACTACAGCACTCGGGCCTTTAAAATGCCTTTTTTTTTTGTCATTTTCCTTCTCTTTTGAGTTGTCGAGCTCACCTAGGCATCCTCATTACCTATAACATGAATAAGATCGATTAAACCATCCAAACGACAACAATTCATCGATCTATATATAAATAGTCACAAGTATATACATATAAAATACATACATTATCAGGCTCCACTAGGCGTATCCACCTATGCTAGTCCATCTCGCAATATGCATCAGTCAAAGTGTAACTAATCCCAAAGATACAGGAGTACTGTTCTTCTTCTCCCCTTGAATAGAGGTAAGAAAACCCATTTTCAAGAGAAGTCACAAGATGTATGGTCTGGCGAAGAGTGCCCTTATCTATAAATACTGACTTTGGTGGTAAAGATAGTCAACCACAATATACTCAAGATGAAGGGGCTCTCTCTGAGTCATGGAATGGAGATAGAGAAGATCCAACTAGCTAAGTGAGCCAGTACCATCACCATGCCCTATTACCGACCTGCTAAGAATAGCATGGATGTAGCTGTGGGCTGGTCATAAGAGATAAGAGGCCTTTGATTGGCTAGGAACAAACTGATAATGGCTACATACGTCTCAAAACACACGTCCCAGAGTGAGACCAGTAGGATAGTCGGTGGAAAGCTATGCATACTCTTTCATGCCAATGTAATCTCCATCATATAAGCCCAAGAAGAATGAGAACTAAGTTAAAGACATACCATAGGGATGACCAAGAGCTCAGAAATAAATAGTGTTTTCCTTGTCAAAATTAGTGTGTGAACGATCAAAGGAGAACTAGGCAAGGGCCTCAAGTGTAATATCTCGCCGGACGGGAACATAAATAGTAAGAAGTCAACTCTAACCTCCACATCGACAAGCTCTCGAACCGTGTGATGAGTGCACTTTGTATACATTTTTTCATATCCTAAATTCATCATTTTTCTTATTCTCAAGTTTACTTTTATACATGAGTAGTGCTATTATGGGTAATTTTGTTATATGTGCAGAAATAGGGGACTCAATAGATTTTGGAGTGAATTCGGGAAAAAAACAAAAAGATATTCAAAAGGAGTTCAAGTACTCAAGTTTGACATGGGCTAGACACGCTCATGTCATACCCTCAGAAGTTCTTAGTCCAATGTTGATCAGGCAAGAATTCTGTGTAAAAGGACACTTTCAGGCTTGACACGGTTGATAAACGCCTAAATGTATGCATTTTATATGTATTAATCGTGTATTATTTGTGAACATGTTAACGAATTGATGCCCGCTTTTATGTCTAAATTGGTTATTTCGTGTTGCAGGTCTTAAATGAGTCAAACAATGCTCAAAAATGCAAATCGGATGAATTCGACATCAAAAAAAGCGGCATTTTTGGGGTCCCTGCATCGTAGCAAAGACCGTGAGCGACAACGTAGCGGTCATTGTTCTTGCCGCGCCATTTGGTCGGGAGTTTCACGGGCTCCATGCGCCCGCATGGATGCCGTGAGGTTTGCTGGGAATTCTCAAGTCTCGGTTAGTGTAGCAAAAACATCGTAGCAAAAGCAATCGTAGCACGTGCGGGTGTTTTTGGGCATTTGGTCAGTGAGCTTTCACGGGCTCCATGCGCCCGCATGGAGCCCGCATGGACCGACGGGGTATATAAGAAACTGATTTCTTCTAGGGCAAGGGAGGAGTTTTTGGAGGGTTCTTCGAGCCGATTTTTCACCAATCTTTGAGAGGCAAGATTACATGTTTTTGGAGAATGGAAATCTAAGGGAGAAGCTCGGATTTGGCTAGATCTTCATCGATCTCTTCTTTGGGAGTTTGTAGACGACGAGGGAAGCCGCCCCATCATGCGGCGTCCGTGGAAGCCTTTCCACCTAGCTTGGCTTGTCTTCCTTCTTCCATTGTTTGAGGGAGTTTTTTATTATGCCTTTTTGTAGTTGTTTTGCATGGATTTGTTGCTTGGATTTGTTTGTATGGATGAGTAGACCCCCAAGGTCACCGGATGCCGGTGAACCTTGGGGTGAACTTGTGTATTTGGATGATTTAAGTTTGTTTATTGCAATTGTTGTGTTTTGAGATTCATTCTTGGTGCATTTGATGTGTTGCTTACATGAGAACTCAGTAAACCAAGCTGTTAGGGTTGTACTTGGTAGCGTGACCATCGCCCTTGTACTAGACACACCAAGTTTGGAAGGGATTCATGTATCGAATACGCCGTGACCATCGGGTGATTCTGCACTCCCTCCACCATTAGGGCTAGACCGAGTTGTGTTCGGCTCTAATTAGGGATTTCCCCACTTGTTAATGCAATCGTATGAGGATTTGATCGGAAGAAATTCGTGTCAATACTTATACCGGATTAGGGGTCAATGGCCGTGACCATCGGGTTGACCTAATCTAGGAAATCTCTAGGTCCAAACCTTCAATTGCATGACATTCTTAGCATCCCGTGCACTTTAGTAGCCCCTAGGGAATCCGCATCCGTGACCGTTCCTTTCCCCGATTTTTATACCCCTCTCCGTATTTTTAGTCTCCACTTGTAGTTATCTTATTCAAATTAATAGATTAGAGAAACCTTTCGAATCGTCGGCTAGACATTAGCGAAGAGGAAGTAAGGGTAGATCCTTGGGCCCAGGGAATACGACCCTCTCGTGCTCGCACGAGAGGTATTACTTGACGACTCCGTGCACTTGCGGAACACTCATCAACGGTCAAGACACGATCGTGCCCGTGTCTCCAAAAATTCCAGGCCATAGGTGATTTTATTGAAGAATTATTGATGCGCACTGGGTACCCCTGACACGATCGTAACACAGAATTGCACGGTCAGGACACGATCGTGTCCCTTCCACAGAAATTTCCTGGCAGAGACACTCTTTTTTACTCAATTTTGTGTCAACATGACATGGTCTGGACACGATCGTGCACAGACCATGTCGAGCCCAAAATTCCTCTTTAGAACTCCAATTTTTAGGGTTTCATCATCAGCTTTGTTCGGGGATCTTCATCTCCACCGGGAGGACTTTGATGAGGGCGAAGATTAAGCTTATCTACACCTTCTAAGGCATAAAGGAACAAGTTAGAGATACAAGGAAAGTGGTGCTAGAACAAGGAGCTCAACATTGGAGGCAAATCTCAAAGAGAAGGGAGTTATGTCTTCTTATTCGGGATCTAGTTTTATCTTCTCCATGGTGTACACACCCATGAGGGGCTAGCCGGCCACAGTGCCCTGGGGTGTGAACTTTGCTACTTTGTATGCTTAAACACTTATACTCTTCATGATTTACGGAGTTCTTTTGGTTCTTGTTTTTAACCTTGTGTTTCCATAACTTGATGTGTTTGATGTGTATAGTTACTTAGGTAAAAATTGGTGTGTGGATTGTCATAATTAAGCTTGCTTTGCGTAATTGCAAAACTTGATGTGCATGAAACAATAGTTATTGATAAGTCCTTGTGTATAAGTAATACAGAGTATTTTTTTCTTACATTGAGCTTTACTTTTCTCAAATTTTATCGCTTATTCGTGAATATATGTGTTCTTTTGTGTATGTAGGGTTGTGGAGACAATTGTGGAAGAAAGGAACCAAAAGTAGACCATGGATGCATTTGTTGATGAAGTTCTTGGATGGAACAAATGTGAAGACACAAGTTGTGCCCAAATTCATGTGGGTGTGTGCCAACCTCCATTGTACTCAAGTGAATACATAAAATAGAGGGGCATAAAGGCAGTCACAGTCATGGGTTTCGTCTTGTGCAATACTAGTAAGATCTTCGTCAATGTGATTTCATTGAAGACGCAATGCGATCTACCACATGGATATGTGCCCATTCATGTGGCGTCAATCATAAGAGTGGATTAAGTAGTATTTTGGCGAAGTACTGTAGCAGTTGATAAGTGCTTGTATATTAGTAATACAAAGTATTCTTTTCTTATATTTAGCATTACTTTCTCAGATTTTATCGCTTATTCATGTGTATTTGTGTTCTTTTGTGGATGAAGGGTTATTATGAAGGCAATTGTTGAAGAAATGAACCAAAAGTAGATCATGGATGCATTTGTTGATGAAGTCTTAGAGTGAACAAATGTGAAGATACAATTTGTGAGTAAAGTCATGTGAGTGTGTGCCAACCTCCATTATGCTCGAGCGAATATATAATTTGGAGGGGCACAAAGGCAGTCATAATTATGTGTTCCGACTTGTGCAAGATTATCAAGATCTTCGTCAATGTGGTTTAGTTGAAGACGTGAAGCGATCTTTTGCATGGATGTGTGCCCGTTTATGTGGCCTCGATGAAAAGTGTGGATTCAGGAGTATTTTGGTGAAGCACTTTAGCAAATCACTATAGCAACATGATAAGTGCTTGTACGATATGAATGCGAAGCGTTCATTCCTTATGTTGAACATTACTTTTCTCTAGTTTTTACACTAATATGTGTGTTTTTATGTTACTTTCGTGCAGGTAGGGTTGTGAGGCCGAGTTTGAAGGAAAGAAGCCAATGTGGATCATAATGCACCAATTTTAAAGGAAATCTTGCTAAGGTTCAGACGCGAAGACATAGGTCGGGTGTGAGATGCTGGAGTGTGTGCCAACCTCCTCATATTCTAGTTGGATGGGGCACAAGGGCGGTCACACTCGAGCATTCCGACTTATGTACATAGAACAAGAGCTCCACCAACTTGTCTATCATTGAAGAAGCAAGTGATCCACGACGTGAACGTGTGCCCGTTTGCGTTACCCCGATTAAAGTATGGATTAGGAAAGCTATTCAGGCAAGGTACTGTAGCAGTAATGTTCACAACTGGCTTAGAAAATAGGAATTCAGAGAATCCACATGGGCGTGTGGAAATTCCACATGGACGTGTGAAAAATCCACAGGCCCGTGTAGTCACCCGACTCCAGCCCTATTTAAAACCGATCCAGCCACGATTTCAGCATTCTTTTCACCATCTTTTCGCCAACTTGAGAGAGGGCTTCGGCTAGGGTTTTGAGGGGTATTGGCTAGAGTTTTGGAGAGGTTCTATGGCTCCGACATCGTCATTTATTAGGAAGAAGGTTGGTAGGGGAGCATCCGTCGAGGCGTATCCTATACCGGACGAGGGAATCATTGGACGACGAGTACAGGACTCTCCACAAGACCATCGAGGGGGTTTCTTTATGGATTCATTTCTTTTACATGCTATTTATTTGATTGTACTTAGCTCCATGGAGAGCTAAACCCCTAGTGGGTACTTGGGTATTTGTGAACCCTAGGATGTATTTATTTCATTGAATCTCTTTATTATGCTTTCAACTAATTAATGTTTATTGTGAGTTCCAACCTTGAATGCTTGATTGTATGAACATTTCCCCTACAGTGACACTAGGGTTGAGAGTTCTTTTTGGTAATCTTGTGAGTAAGTGACACACCACGAGTGTTAGACAAGGCTAGGTTGGAGAGGGTTGAGAGGGTGAGTTGAGAGGTACATGAGCGTCTCCTTTCCCCTCCGATGTGATAGATTCTACCTCTGTTCCTCGAGTTCTTTGTGGTCATAATAAAGTGAATAGTCTAAGGGATGACCCTCCGCTGGGGCTTAGTTGCGAGTACAACGGAGTGAAGCGTTGAGGTGATCTTAGTATCTAGGGCTTAATCATGGTCAGGGACCTTCCACCTGGACCAAAGGGTTAGGTCTATAATTAGGAAGAGATTTATCACTTGGAATCCCTAAAGCTCATTACAACTCTATGCGAGTGCGAGGTGTTGAGATTGTTTGATTTCTCCTCCGGGACATGTATAGAGTTAGGCATAGTTGACCTTAGATTTGGGACTATGTAATGAAGGATTTCCATAACTCACTATTGCATTGATTAGGAAGCATAATAGAGGGTTCTTGCACTTGAAGCGATCATCCTAGGCGAAGCATTATCAGAGTACCCCATCTTTATCGGTTGCCTTACCTTGTCCTTTACTCGTGCTCTCTTACTTGCTGATTTTACTTTTGAGAATTGAATCATTGTCACATTTATCACTATTGATTTTTCACATAGCTAAGAAGCGGATTAAGTGTTTTTATTCCGTACTCCCTGTGGATTCGATACCTGCTCATCTGGGATTATTACTTCGACAAACCCGTGCACTTGCGGGATATACGTAAGGGGGCCTTGTCAAGTTTTTGGCGCCTTTGCAAGGGAGTAGGCGTTTAGAGATACTTTGCACTTTGTTTTCTTAGCTATTTATCATTCATTCTATTTCACACTTTCTTATTCTTCCATCATTCTTATTTGTTTCAGTTGTTATGTTTTACTTTTTCTTGCAAGGATTTTAAATGATGATTGACCCAGTCGTTGCTCTATATTTTCATGTCGAAGCTCTCAGTAAAAAGGTTGATAGAATTGTTTGTTCATGACAACAAAACATTCCATGTTACAACGTATATCATCCAATTGAAGTGGGCTACCCAAACTTATTATGGAATAATGGTGAACAACATTGGGTGGCACCTCAAGACGAACGTGAAAGGGGTGAGATACTCGGCGAGGATGCACTTCAGCTACAAAGAGTATTAGCTAACTTTATTGAAGCATCCAATGTCTGCGCCCAAAATATGGAGACCACACGAAGATGTCATGAAGCCTCCTATAAAAACCTTGAGCATCAATTAGGAGGGATACTTGACACACTCTCCAAGGAACAACAAGTATTTGAGAAAGCAAGTCAAGTTCCTTGTAGAGAAAATGTGGTAGTGAATGACAATGCAGAAATGGGGCGGAACGAGTATGATGTTGTTGAGATTAGACAATTCCCAACCTAAATTGTTTCCTTAGAGGCTAAAGGTAAGATGGTTGGACTCTCCAACAAATATTCTGCCCCAGCAAGCAGATTTTTGGTTTAAGGGAAGTAGCTATGCAATGTCTAGTCGGGAGGAACATACTCTTTTCAAGCCTCCATAAGGTAAAGAAGAGGTACGTCTAGCTTAGTGACTTAAAACAAGCGCTTCTTTGGAGGCAACCCAAGTATTTACTATTTTCTTATCTTCTAGTTTAGTTTGTTTGCATGAATAAATTGTTAAGTGTTGGTGTCTTGATTTTTAGATGCTTGTGCTGAGATTTTCTTGCGAACTTTGAATATTCATCGTGTCTTTTCATGTGGAATTGGCGAAGTTATGTCGTTTGAGCTTTATTCCATGTTTTTCACTGGTGAAACTCGCATACTAGGGAAGGCTCTGAGTGTGTAAACATGTTCAGAAACTTTCTGCAGAGCCTGCAGGTTTTTCTAAGGCATCCAGTGAAAACGTACAGGCGTGTGGAATTTCCACACGCCCGTTGAATTGTATTGCGAGCTCATCCAGAGAAGGCACAGGGGCGTGCGGCTGCCTCTGTGAATGACAATGTGACTGTCACACGCCCGTGGGTAATTTCGGCATGGGCGTGTGAATTCCTACAGAGTTGGGCGGATTATCACGAGAGCACACAGGGGCTTGGACTCACCCCTGTGGGCGACCTTGTGAACCACACACGGGCATGGGTAATTTCCACACGCCTGCGTCGAAATGCTGGGCGGAGGAGTTCTCTCCATCCCGAGAAAACACAGGGGCGTGTGGCTGCCCCTGTGAGTTGGGCATGTGAATGTCCACACCCGTGCAGAATTTCTCGGATGTTTAGGGAAGCCACAGGGGCGTGCGGCTACTCCTGCAGGTCGAGCGCGCAGGGCGTGGGTATTTTTCCACATGACCGTGCGATAGCGATTAGAGTCGAAGGGACTGTTTTTCAGAGCGCCCTCGCTGGCTCTCTTGTAATGAGGCGCCAGGCGTGGGCAATTTCCACTGCCCTGATGTGGATGCCGAAACGCCAAGGGGGGCGAGTTCTTTTTAAAGAAGATTATTTTCCCTCCCTCTTCACTTCCTCTATTCATTTGGAAACATTCTCACATCAGTCTCTGACTCCATAGCGCCAATTTTGTAGGATTTTTGCGCGGTTTTCCGGCCGGTTCTTCCTTTTCTCATTCTATCTCGTCGGTAAGCCCTATTTATCATTTTCTTTGCCAATTCATGGTTTCCATCGATTAATCTGGTTAATAATGCTTTGTTTCTTCAATTAGAAAGATGATTTATGTTTAGAACGAAGTAGAAGTGATTTCACGGTGTATTTTTGGATTCTTGGAGCGCGGCCGTGCGGTTTTCACGCCCCGTGATCCACACGGGCTTGCCGAAATTCTACACGACCGTGTGGATTTTTGCAGCGTTAGTTTATCAACTTGTTTGATCGATTTCATTTCAAATTTTGCAGATTATGGAACCTCGGTTGAAGAAGCAAGGCGATAAGAGGCAGCGTGAGTCTTGCCCACGAGCACGAGGGCATGAGTTTCGCGATTCCGAGCATCGAGGTTCGCTATGAGCACTTGTTGAGACTCGGTTCGAGCAGACTCGATTCACGGACACGAGTATACTTTGAGAGATCTCTGACGAGGGAGATGAGTTCGCTAATGAGGTCGAGGATCTCATTTTAGCAAGTGGTTGGTGACATTTATTGACGATTAGAGAGGCAGCCATCCGAGAGTTTGCACTGGAGGTGCTATCATCATTTGAGTTTGATAGATCGTACGCGAGCTTCGACAGTTTAGACTCCATTCAGTTCAGAGTACTTGGACACCACCATAGCTTGAGCGTTACTCAGTTTTCAGTTCTACTTGGCTTGTATGAGGAAGCATTCACAGATACGGAGAAGTACGCTCAGTTACCGACTGATTATCCTAGAACCTTGACCCCGCAGAGAGCTTACAGAGTGCTATATGGTCAGGGTCAGTACGAGCCGGGGGTGTCCAAGGCCATGTGCCTTTCCCGACCTGCATACAAATATTTACATGCCATCATGAGTATGTTGGTGAATGGTCGTGGTGATAGCACTTGTGTTCTGAGCCAACAGGAATTTTTGTACTTGTACTCAATGGTGCAGCGCGTACCGATTCACTTAGGGCACATCATGGTCGAGTACATCAGACATCAGGGGCAGTATGCTAAATTGGGAACGATCTTCTCGGGCCCTTACATCCCGAGATTAGTATTCGCGGGGCTGAGAAGATGAGTATACCTGCTTCCCTGAGCCTGGAGACGATGAGGTTGTTGGGCATGGTCTGCATGGTTCGGACAGGGGTTTTTGCTTTAGTGTTACCAGCTCCAGAGATAGCCGAAGATGAGGGCGATGAAGCCGGGGCATCTCAGCCCACTCCCGAGCCTCAGCCAGCACCAATGGAGACCGAGGCACCTCCAGTGGTCGAGGAACCACCCCCCGTGCGTATGTTTTCACCATCTCGACCTCATGATCACTTTGAGAGGCTCGAGAGCACTTTGGGAGTGATATGGATAGAGGTAGCTGAGGCTCGAGCCGAGATTGCAGAGATTAGGGCTACGCAGGCCACTCAGTACACAGAGTTTATGGCACGTTTTGACGTATTACAGCAGATCTTAGAGCGAGAGGTCGCCTCATCATTTGTCTTGTAGCGGAGAACTGCTTAGGCCGCCTCAGTTCCTCCACCATCTCCATCCCCTACCCTAGCACCGGTAGACCCACCATGTGCGTCTTCACCAGCAGCAGCACCGGAGCTCGAGGGCGATACCGACACTTGACTTTACTTTATTTTCCTTTTATGCATTTTATTTTTAGACTTGTTCACTGATAAAGGATTCTCCTTCTGAGTTTATTTTCATTTTTGTATCTCGGGTTGTATTCATTGTATATCTTTTATATATACTCGAGATATTTTGTTTTTATTGAGCTTCACTGAACCCCCTCGTGTATGCGTGCAGATGGTCTTATCATCATGGGAATTGAGACTTAGTCATGGGCACAACTAAGGTGCTTCAGCACTTGGCCGTGTGAGCTTCACAACCCGTCGGGACATTACTCCCAAGGACTTAGCTCCATCAAACATGACACTCGGAGTCAGGGGAGTATTGTTTTGATTGCTTCTCCCACATCTATTTTTGAATGAAATACATTTTGAGTGAGCTTGCATGTGTACATTGGGGACAATGTACAACTTAAGTGTGGGGGGGAGTTCCATAGTGCACACATCTTTTCTATTGTTCTTGATTGATATATGCTCACATATCCAATGGCGGTTCACCCTAGTTACATTGATTGTATTCTTGAGTTTAGGAGAATTTTTAACATTGAATATTTTCATTCTCTAATTTTGCTTGAATGTCTAGGAATTTTTGCCCGATTTATACTTGTTACACTACTCACTTATTAGACTCTTTTGGAAACTCAAGTTTGATGTTAAAGGGACTAGTTATAGTTGTTTCTTGTGTTAAATTCTAAAAAAAATGAAAATGAAAAGAAGGATTAAAATAGTTTTATTGTTTATTTGTGCTTGTTGGGTGGAAAGAGCTACCACCTATGAAGTATGAAGCTACTCTCATAAGTCAGATACTAGCTATGCCCTAATTAGAAAAAGAGCTATCTTATAGGATGAGTGAAAACTACCACTCCGGTAGAAATAGCTACCACCTCAAAAGTGTGAAAGTCACCTTAGCGGCCGCTTTGGAAAGGGCTACCTTAGAGGATGTGTGAAGCTACTACCATCTTTGAAATTGTTGTCGCATTTGTAGATAAATAAGTCCCTTGTACTTAGAACTTTGAGGAGTATATTTTGGGTTGTTTTGAGTGAGTTCACACACGTACACGATTTCGGGTTTATTGTCCTTTTTTATTCAAGTTTTTAGCTAGAGCTTTGATTTTTTTTTGTATTTAATGTTGAAATTTCCCTTACTTGTACAATGCTCTCTCTGTACACTTTGGTGAACCTAAGGCCTAGCACTTAAAATATTTCCTTCATCTATGCACAGAATGTCTAATTTTTGCTTGCGGACAAGCAAAACCTTAAGTGTGGGGGAGTTTGATAAGTGCTTGTGCGATATGAATGCGAAGCTTTCATTCCTTATGTTCAACATTACTTTTCTCGGGTTTTTACACTAATATGTGTGTTTTTATGTTACTTTCGTTCAGGTAGGGTTGTGAGGCCGAGTATGAAGGATAGAAACCAATGTGGATCGTAATGTACAGATTTTGGAGGAAATCTTGCTAAGGTTCAAACGCGAAGACATAGGTCAGGTGTGAGATGCTAGAGTGTGTGCCAACCTCCTCGTATTCTAGTTGGATGGGGCACGAGGGCAGTCACACTCGAGCATTCCGACTTATGCACATAGAACAAGAGCTCCACCAACTTGTCTATCATCTAAGAAGCAAGTGATCCACAATGTGAATGTGTGCCTGTTTGCGTTACCCCAATGAAATTATGGATTCGGGAAGCTATTCAGGTAAGGTACTGTAGCAGCACTGTTCACAGCCGACCGAGAAAACAAGAATTCAGAGAATCCACACGGGCGTGTGGAAATTATCCACGCCCATGTGGAAATTCCACATGGGCGTGTGAAAAATCAACAGGCCCGTGTAGTCGCCCGACTCCAGCCCTATTTATAGCCGATTCAACCCCGATTTCAGCAATCTTTTCTCCATCTTTTCCCCAACTTGAGAGAGGGCTTCGGCTAGGGTTTTGAGGGGTATTGGCTAGGGTTTTGGAGAGGTTTCTACGGCTCTGACATCGTCATTCCTCAGGAAGAAGGTTGGAAGGGGAGCTTCCATCGAGGCGTATCATATACCGAACGAGGGAATCCTTGGACGACGAGTAGAGGACTCTCCACAAGACCATCGACACGACCATCGATGGGATTTCTTTATGGATTCATTGCTTTTACATTCTATTTCTTTGATTGTACTTAGCTCCATGGAGAGCTAAACCCCCTAGTGGGTACTTGGGTATTTGTGAACCCTAGGATGTATTTGTTTCATTGAATCTCTTTATTTTGCTTTCAATTCATTGATGTTTATTGTGAGTTCCAACCTTGAATGCTTGATTGTATGAACATTTCCCCTGGAGTGACACTAGGTTTCAGAGTTCTTATTGGTAACCTTGTGAATGAGTGACACACCACGAGTGTTAGACAAGGTTAGGTTGGAGAGGGTTGAGAGGGTGAGTCGAGAGGTACAGGAGGGTTCCCTTTCCCCTCCGACGTGATAGATTCTACCTCCGCTCCTCGACTTTTTTGCAGCCATAATAGAGTGAATGGTCTAAGGGATGACCCTCCGCTGGGGCTTAGTTGCGAGTGCAACGGAGTGAAGCGTTGAGGTGATCTTAGTATCTAGGGTTTAATCGTGGTCAGGGACCTTTCACCTGGACCAAAGGGTTAGGTTTATAATTAGGAAGAGATTTATCACTTGGAATCCCTAGAGCTCATTGCAACTCTATACGAGTGCGAGGTGTTGAGATTGTTCAATTTCTCCTCCGGGACATGTATAGAGTTAGGCATAGTTGAAATTAGATTTGGGACTATGTAATGAAGGATTTCCACGACTCACTATTGCATTGATTAGGAAGCATAATACAGGGTTCTTGCACTTGAAGCGATCGTCCTAGGCGGAGAATTATCCGAGTACCCCATCTTTATCGGTTGCCTTACCTTCTCCTTTACTCATGCTCTCTTACTTGCTGATTTTACTTTTGAGAATTGAATCATTGTCACATTTATCACTATTGATTTTTCACATAGCTAAGAAGCGGATTAAGTGTTTTTATTCCCTACTCCCTGTGGATTCGATACCCGCTCATTCGGGATTATTACTTCGATAAAACCGTGCACTTACGGGATATAAGCAAGGGGACCTTGTTACAACACCTATAATTCGGGGTGGAGGAGCCACCCAAACCTTTCTTATAGTAATCAAGGGCAACAGAAGACTATGACACCACCGGGTTGTATAGGGTGTCGGGGAGGACATGCGCCATATGATTGCCCGATTTTAATTGGTGGTACCATTTCCGTGTAACAGGTTGATTTTGTAGGTAATACAATGAGAGACCAAGGAAATCCATATAGCAACACCTGCAATCCGTGGTGGAGGAGCCACCCAAAGCTTTCTTGGAGTAATCAATTGCAATAGAAGACTATGGTACCATCGGGTTTCTAACAACAACAACTACAACATGTCCCGAACATGGAGAATAGCGTTTCAAGGTTGGAAAATGACACACCCTTTGCAAGTGCGTACCGCAAGCACACGGGTTGTCGAAGTAATAACGTACCCTGGTGA
This sequence comes from Dioscorea cayenensis subsp. rotundata, assembly GCF_009730915.1. Lineage (NCBI taxonomy): Eukaryota > Viridiplantae > Streptophyta > Magnoliopsida > Dioscoreales > Dioscoreaceae > Dioscorea > Dioscorea cayenensis. The sequence continues at coordinate 11,418,312 of NC_052486.1, forward strand.
GTGCGGTGTGGCATCTATAGAGAATAGTGCTCAGAAACACAAGTATTGGTATTTAGCTATAGTGAACATGATTTAAGAGTGATGAGAATAATATCAATTGAAATAGAAATAACGTAAGGAAGAAAAAGATGCAATAGAATAATAGGAGAGGCAATCTATAGAAAATGGGGCACTCGGACATTGCTCACCCTAGGACTATTGTTTCAAGTGCAAGACTAATCATTATGTCTCCTAACCGATGTCTAATGAGTCATGGAAATCCTAAGACACACGGTCCCAAACCTAAGGTCAACCGTGACTAACCCTCACACTATGCCCGGTGGAAAGGGATACTCTCGACGCATCACACTATGTGGAGTTGCATGAAGATTTGGGGATTCCAAGTGATAAACCCTATTCCCTAATATAGATCTAACCCTTTGGTCCAGGCGAAACACCCCTAGTCACAATTAAGCCCCAGCACTAAGGATTACTTCAACACTTCACTCTGTTGCTCGCGTAACTAAGCCCTAGTGGAGTTTGTCTCTTAGCACTTCACTTTATTGTGAGTGCAAAGAACTCTTGGAATGTGGAGGTAGGATAAATCACATTAGGAAGGAAAGGGGACGTTCCACTACTTCTCCACTCACCCTCTCGACCCTCTGCAACCTTACTTTGTTTAATCCTCATGGTGTGTCACTCATCCACAAGGATTACCAAGATAGATTCTCAACCCTGGTGTCACTCTAAGGGAAAATCAATAGAATAAACATTCGAGGATGGAACTCAATTAAGACATCAATTAAAGAAGTATAATAAAGGTCAAAGAAACAAAATCATCCTAAAATTTAGAAGTCCAAGCATCCACTAGGGGTTTAGCTTTCCATGGAGCAAGATACAATAAATAATGAAATCTAATATAAAAGCATGCAATCCATAGAAAACCCCCTTGTAGACCGTGTCAATGGTCTTGTGGAGTCGCCTCGTTTCTAAAAGGGTTCCCTCGTCAAGCCTAGGGCACACCTCTCCGAATCGATGTTGATGAAATCTCTCCCAATAACTATCTTTTGAAGAAACGTGATCTCAAAGGCCGTAGAACCACTCTGAAGACCTTGCCAAAGCCTCTTCAAACCCTAGCTGTGAGTGTCTCCCAAGATGGGGAAAAGATGAGAAAAGGATTGGAAAAAGGATCCCCAAAATGTTTGAAATCTTGGCTAAAATAGTGCTGGAATTGGGCATCCTCACAGGCGTGTGGAATTCCCACACGCTTGTGTGAATTTATAGGACATTGATTTTCTGCAAGTTGTGAACAATAATTGCTATAGTGATTTGCTACTATAGCTTGCTACAGTACTTCACCAAAATACTCCTGAATCCACACTTCTCATCGAGGCCACATGCACGGGAACATATCCATACGATAGATCGCATCGTGCCTTCCACTAAACCATATTGATGAAGATCTTGCTAATCTTGCACAAGTTGGAACACATGAGTGTGACTGACTCTGTACCCCTCCAAATTGTATATTCTCTCGAGCACAATGGAGGTTGGCACACACTCACATTTTTTGCTCACAAATTGTGTCTTCATGTTTGTTCACTCCAAGACTTCATCAACAAATGCATCCATGATCTACTTTTGGTTCATTTCTTCAACAATTACCTTCATAACCCTTCATGCACAAATGACCACAAATACACATGCACACACGATAAAATTTGAGAAAATTAATGCTCAATGTAAGAAAAGAATACTTCGTATTACTAAGAGACAAGGCCTTATCAAACTCCCCCACACTTAAAATTTTGCTTGTCCTCAAGAAAAAATAAAACATTCAAGCATATAGAAGGAAAATTAAAAGTTCTTGGGCTCAGGTTTACCATAAGCATGCAAGGGAAGCATTCTAAAAGTAGGGAAAAATTTCAACACCGTATAAGAAAATCAATGCTCTAGCTAAAAACTTGAATAAAAAAGGACAACAACCCGATAACGTGTAAGTGTGTTTAAACTCACTTAAGTCAACCCAACATATACTCCATAAAGTTCTAAGTAAGAGAGACTTATTTAAGTAAAAAGAAAAGAAAAGGTAGTAGCTTCACACATCCTCTAAGGTAGCCTTTTCCTAAGCGACTGCTAAGGTGTCTTTCACACTTTCGAGGTGGTAGCTCTTTCTACCAGGGTAGTAGCTTTCATTCACCTCATGAGATAGCTCTTTCTCTCACTAGGGCATAACTAGTATTTGACTTATCAGAATACCTTCATCCTGAACTCCTAATGGTACACTTGATAAAGCTATATTCATTAAGAGTCGAGTTCCAACGGATTATGAAGTACACATGGCCATTTGAATATCAAATTGACTATGTCCATGACTATTCCTCAAATTCCAGACTCACAACGCCATCTGCATGTATACACAAGGGGGTTCAGTGAAGCTCAATAAAAACAAAATAAACTCGAGTATGTAAAATATAAAAATGAAATACAACTCGAAACAACAGATAATAAAGGATAAACTCAGATGGAGGATCCTTTCTGAGTAGTACAAGTCCAAAATTATGCAGAAATAAAACACTAAAAATAAAAGCAACTAAGAATAAAGATGCCTCAAGCATCGGTGTCAATGGCTAGCTATGCTACTCCTGTTGGTGCTGTTGGATCAACTGATGCTAGTGATAGTACTGGAGGTGTAGGAGATGCTGGAGAAGTCCGAGGTCTCATAACAAATGGGGAGGTCACGTCTCGTTCTAATAGCTGTTGTAGAATGTCGAGATGCATCATTACTTCTATATGGTTCACAGTCTGTGTGGCACGAGCCTTAGGTAAATCCCACTGTAATACCCCTATAGCACTCTCTAGCCTTTCAAAGCGATTATAGGCTCCAGAAGGAGAAAAGATCTGTACTAGTGGTGGCTCCTGTACTGCAGGGGGTGCATTAGTCACCATCTGCACCTGGTGGGGCTCCTGCGCTGGCTGAGACCGCTCTGCCTTGTCATCCTCGGCCTCAGCTATCTCAGGTAGGGGCATGATCATCACATAGACGCCATTCATATACCGACGGATCATCCCCATCAGCCGCATTGTCTCGAGACCGAGGGGAGATGGTACAATAATCTTCTCAGCCTCTCTAATGGCGTCCATAAGACCCATTCACATGATGAGTCTAGTAATGTACGGGCCTGAGAAAATGAGTCTCATCCTGGCATACTGACCTTGATGCCTCAGGTTCTCTGCCAAAATGTACCCCAGGTGGAGTGGCTTGCTTTGCACTATCAAATATAGACAGAGTAGCTCCTGCTAGCTCAACACCCCGGTACTGCTATCATGAATGTAATTGTATGTACTGCTATCAAATATGCAGGTCGAGAAAGTCACATGGCCTTGGACACCCCGGCTTATATTGATTGTACTCTTCAGCTCTCTGAGGAGTCAAACTACCAGGATAATCTGTTTGTAAATGATTGTACTCTTCAGTGTCTGTGTAGGCCTCATCATACAAACCCAGTCTAATGGAGAATTGGGTGACGCTCATGATGTGATGTTGTTTGAATACTTTGAACTGAATAGCATTGATGCTGGAAAACTTGTTGTTTGCTCTATTAAACTCAAACGATGCCTATATCTCTATAGTGAGCATCTGAATAGCTAGTCCTCATATAGACAGTAATCTCCTCTAGCTACCCACGGATAGGAGCTCCTCTACCTTATCCGCCATATCATCCCCCAACTATATCTCCCTTAGTGTGCTCAAGTCCAAAAACTGTGTTTGACTGAACTTGAGCTTCGACAGTCGCTCAAATCGAGCCTGGTGCTTAGGAATCGCACACTCCAACTACTTTGGCTCAGGAGAAGACTCGCGTGGATGATTTCTGACTACTTTTTTTGTTTTGGCAGCCATATCTACAAGAACTAAAAAAGAATCAATCAAATAAACTTAAGAAATCAATACTGCAGAAATTCACATAGTTGTGTGAAAATTCCACACGCCTGTGTGGATCCACGGGGAGTGAAAACCACACAGCCACTATGCAAAACTTGTGAAAATCCATCACAAATTCATTCTAAAATAACTCTAGAACAGCACCATCCATATAATAATGAAATCGAAACAACATTCACCAGTTTAAGCTAAATAAATCAAGATTGGTGACGAAAATATGAAAAAAGGGCTAACCGATGAAATGATAGTATAAAACCTTCAATATGGCCAGAAATCACACTAAAAACCTTTATAAATCAAAAAGTGAATAGTCGGGAGAGTGAAATATGCGTTCTATGAGTGTTTGGGAGTGAAAAGATGAAGAGTTGGGAGTAGATTTTAACGAGAAGCCACGCTTCTTGCCGTTCTATGCATCCAAACAGGTGTGTGGAAATTGCCCATGCCCATGTGACTCCACAGGGGACCATCACAGGGGCAGACACATGCCCCTGTGTGCTCTCAGGATAGCTTAAGTTAGCTCTGAATGTATCAACACGGGTTTGTGGAAATTCCCCACACCCGTGTGCCCGACCCAAAAGGGCATCCACACGCCTCTATGGCTTCTCTATCCTCCTGAGAGTAATGACTATGTGTTACAGACGCCTCTGTGGATATTTCCCACGGGTGTGTGGATGCTTACTGGGGTACTCATAGGGACACTCACACACCCCTGTGTACTCCTTGGGATAGAAGAGAACTCTCTACAGAGTTTCACAGCGGTGTGTGGAAATTATCCACGCCCGTGTGTAGTTTCACATGAGCATCCATAGGGGCATTCACACGCTCCAGTGTCTTCTGATAAGTGCTTGAGTAGAGATATTTTAATATATATTTTACATGCATTGAGCATTATTTTTACCATGGTTTATGTCTCATATTGTGTATTTCGCATTTTTTTTGTGCAATTAGGTTGTGAATGCCTTGAAGAATCTAAAGGAAGCAAAGATAGGCTATAAAGACACAATGTTAGGAGTTCTTGTTCAATTCAAAGACCAAGATACGAGGGGAGTTCATGAATGTGAAGATGTGTGCCAAACTTCTAACAAGATTCAAGCTAGTTTACTAGTTGGAAGGGCACAAAGGCAGTCACATCATCATGTTCCTTCTCCTTGTGAAGATTGCAAGACCTTTCAAAGATGTGTCGATGAAGAATAGTCCTATAGCCTACCACATGGATGTTAGCCCGGCCATGTGGCCTCAAGATAAGAGTGTTTGGACTGTGTTTGAAAAGTATTATAGCAAAATAATGTATCGATTTAATGTAGTAGTACTATAGCAAAATTATTGTTCACGCGCTCGTGTGGAAATTCCTTCAGCTGACGCGAGCACGTGAAAAATCCATATGGGTGCATGGGGGCACGTGATAGGCACGGGTTTAGGCTTATAAATAGCCTTTTTTTCCTATTCTTTTTCCATCTTTTGTGCGGCTCTTGAGGGGTGAGAAGGCTATGGTTTGTAGAGGAGGTCTTTGCGGTTTTAGACTCGCTTCATCACCAACTTTGATTGGTTCCTCCTCGGCCATAGCATCAAGGAAGCCACCGGTAAACCTAGCTTCGGAGTGGGTCCTTCAAGACGTCGAAGCTCTCCATCAATGCCTGGTACAATACCTCATCCAAACGGCGTGCGATGTCAAAGCTGTAGAACCTCTCCAAAGCCCTAGCCAATATCTCTCAAAACCCTATCCGTTGCTGATAAGTGTCTAAATGCAGGTGTTTTCATATATATATCGTATTCACTTTGCATGTATTTTGTAAGTTTGATGCCCATTTTGCACTTAATCATCTACTATTTGCTTTGTAGGGCATAAGGAAGCCAAGGAGAACAAGAAGATATCATTTAGTCAAAAAGAGAAGAAAACCGGAATTTCATACTACCCCCATACTACCCAGTATGGGAGCCGTATGCACTGTAGCAGCGGAATGATTTGGAGTGTCTGCCCTGATTTCCAAACTACCCCCATACGACCCCCATACGACCCGTATGCCTCAGGGGGTATAAATACAAACTTTTAGGGCATAACAAGGACTTTTTGGGGGGCTGGACCTTTTCTTCGCTGATTTTGGGAAACCACTTGGGAGATTTTGGGCGACCTTGGAAGGAGAAGAAGGGCAAGGAAGCTAGAAGATCATTCAAGCCCAAGGTCCAAGACTCTCAAGGCAAGAAGGCAACATCATTCAAGGGGAGATTTACCACGATTTGAAGGAAGGAGACCCGCGGCTAGAGGAAGCGTCATTTGGCACTCCTTTGGCGGGGAAAGCGTCATTCGGCACATTCTTCACCTCCTCCTTTCACCATTTCATCTAGGGAGTGTCATTTATGCTTTTGTTTCATGTATTGCTTGTTTGTATTGCTTGTTGTGGGATGATGACACACTAGACCCCCAAGGCCACCGGGTGTTGGTGAACCTTGGGGGGTTTTATCATGTATGTTGGATGATAACTTGTTAATTCCATGCTAGGGTAATTTTGAGATTTAATCCATTGTTTTCATGCTAAGTGCTACACTAAGGAGAAATCCGTAGCTCTTTTATGAGTGATGGATGTAGATGTGACTTGCTCGCATGTATTAGATCATGAATGGATTAGAAGGGGATATTTGTATCATCACACCGAGAAATCGGGTGTTTGGTAGCCCTCCATGTAGGTTTAATCCAAAGAAGAGTAGGTTTACTCCTAAGTGAGATTTCCTCGTACTTAATGCAATCGTAGGGATATGGATTTGGGAGAAATTCCTATATATGTTCGTATGGGATTAGGTTTCAATCGCCGAGAAATTTGGGTTGTTCTAATCTTGGAATCTCATGGTCCATTTTACCCTAGCATCTTTAGATCATCATCCATGTTGCATGATAACCCCTCAAGGGGATCCTCATCCATAGGCCTTTGCATCTCATTGATTTCCTTGTTTGCTTATTGCTTATTCTCTCTAATTTGGTCATAATCTCATTTTCTCTTTAATTACATTTAGTAGAGTAAAAATCCATCACTTGAGATCTTAGGCTAGATAATAGCTCGAGAAGGAGTAATAGGAGATCCTTAGCCCTGTGGAATACGATCCTCGTGTCTTCACGTGAGGTATTACTTGGCGATCCCGTACACTTGCGGGGAAGCAATCAGCTGCCCTCTCTCATGTTGGGGAAAAGATGGAGAAATAATGCTGAAATAGGGGCTGAAATTGGGTTTTAAAGGGCGGGAATCGGGAATCCACATGGCCGTGTGAGCGCCCCTGTGGATTTTTCACACTGGCGTGTGGAATTTCCACACGCCCGTGTAGATTCTCTATTTTCTTGTTTTCTTTGTCGGCAGTGAACAGTGCTGCTACAGTATTCTTGCTATAATGCCTGGTACATTACCAGCTCAAAATACTCCCCAATCCATGCTTTCATCGAGGTAACGCAAATGGGCATACGTTTACGTCATGGATCATTTTGCTTCTTCAATAACGGACATGTTGGTGGAGATCTTGTTCTATGCACAAGTCTGAATGCTTGAATGTGACTGCTATTGTGCCCCTCCAAATAGTTGTGCTAACTCAAATACGAGGAGGTTGACACACATTCCCGCATCTCAAACCTGACCTATGTCTTCGCGTTTGAACCTTAGCAAGATTTCCTCCAAATTGGTGCATTATGACCGACATTGGCTTCTTTCTCTCATAATCGGTCTCACAATGCTATTGGCGTGAAAGTGACATAAATACACACATATTAGCGTTAAAACCCGAGAAAAGTAATGATCAACACAAGGAAAGAACACTTTGTATTCTTATCGCACAAGCACTTATCAAACTCCCCCATATTTAAGCTTTTGCTTGTCCTCAAGGAAAAATTAAAACATTTGAAGCATAGATGAAGGAAATATTGGAAATGCTTGGCCTTAGGTTCACCAAAGCATACAAAGAGAGCATTCGACAAGTAAGGAAAATTTCAACACTAAATACGAAAAATAAATGTTCTAGCTAAAAACTTGAATAAAAAGGATGACAAACCCGAAATCATGTAAGTGTGTACACTCACTCCAAACAACCCAAAGTATACTCCTCAATGCTCTAAGTACAAGGAACTTATTTCTCTACAAAAAAATAACAAAATTTTTCAAAGGTGGTAGTAGCTTCACACATCCTCTAAGGTAGCCCATTCCAAAGCGGCCGCTATGGTGGCTTTCACACTTTCGAGGTGGTAGCCCTTTCTACCGAAGTGGTAGTTTTCACTCATCCTATGAGATAGCTCTTTCTTTCAGTAGGGTATAACTAGTATCCGACTTATAAAAGTAGCTTCATACTTCATAGGTGGTAGCTCTTTCCACCCAACAACCACAAACAAACAATAAAACTATTTTGGTCCTTCTTTTCATTTTTTCCATTTTTTTCAGAATTAACACAAGAAAAAACTAAAACTAGTCTCTTATACATCAAGCATAAGTTTCCAAAAGAGTTCAAAGAGTGAGATGTGCAACAAGTGTCGATCGGGCAAAAATTCCTAGAAATTCAAACAAAAAATAGAGCATGAAAACATTCAATGTTAAAAATTCTCATAAACTCAAGAATACAATCAATGCAACTAAGATGAACCTCCATTGGCTATGTGACCATGTATATCAATCAAAACTATTATAAAAGAGATGCGTGCACTATAAAACTCTCCCCCACACTTAAGTTGTACATTGTCCCCAATGTACACATGGAAGCTCATTCATAATGTAAATCAATTAAATTCAGATGTTGGAGAAGCAATCAAAGCAATCTTCCCTGACTCCTAGTGTTGCATTTGATGAAGCTAAGTCCTTGGGAGTGTTGTTCCAATGGGTTGTGAAGCTCACACGGCCAAGTGCCGAAACACCTTGGCCATGCCCATGACAAAGTCTCAATTCCCATGATGACAAGACCATCTGAACGCATACACGAGGGGGTTTAGTGAAGCTCAATAAAAACAAAACAACTCGAGTATATAAAAGATAAAATAATGAATACAACTCGAGATACAAAATGAAAATAAACTCAGAAGGAAAGTCCTTTCTGAGTATACAAGTCCAAAATAAAATGCGGAAGTAAAAGACGAGGAAAATAAAAGCAAGTGTCGATGTCGTCCTCTGGCTCTGCTGCTGCTCCTGCTGGTGATGAAGTAACTCGTGGGTTATCTGGTGCCGGAATAGGAGATGGAGATGCCGGAGAAACCGAGGGGGCCTGAGGAGTGCTCGGCCGTAGGACAAATAACTAACCGATGTCTCATTCTAAGATCTGCTGTAATGTGTCGAAACGTGCCATGAACTCCATATACTGTGGGCCCTACGCAGCCCTAATATCGGCAATCTCTACTCGGGCCTCTGCTACATCTGTCTGTATCATCCCTACAGTACTCTCGAGCCTCTCAAAGCGATCCAGGGCTTGAGATGGTGAAAATATGCGCACGGGGGATGGGTCCTCTATCACCGGAGGTGCCGCCTCTGTAGGCTCTGCCTGAGGCTCGGGGGCAGACTGGAAAGCCTTGGCATCATCTCCCTCCTCCTCTGCTATCTATGGGACCAGTAGAACCAAAGCATAAACCACCGTCTGAACCCTACGGACCATGCCCATCAATCTCATCGTCTCTAGGCTCAGGGGCGCAGGTATACTCGTCTTCTCGGCCCCGCGAATCACGCCCAAGAAACCCATACCCAGAGCTAATCTCATAATGTATGGACCCGAGAAGATCACTCCCAATCTGGCATACTGGCTCTGATTTCAAATGTACTCAGCGACGATGTGCCCTAGATGGATCGGTATGCGCTGCATCATTGAATATAAGTACAGAAGCTCCTGCCGACTCAGAACACCAGTGCTATCACCACGGCCATTCACTGACCTGCTCATGATGGCATGTAAATATCGGTAGGCAGGTCGGGAAAGGTACGTGGCCTTGGACACCCCGACTCATCACGGCCCCGACCACATAATACTCGTAAGCTCTCGTCAGGGTCGGAGCTCCGGGATAATCCTCGGTGTCGTAAATGCCTCCTCGTACAAGCCAGACCAAAGCTGGGCGGGTGATACTCGGGACTATAGTGATGTCCAAGTGCTCTAAAACTCGAACTACTTGAGGTCGTCGAGATCTCGAATAGGATCTGTCGAATTCGAATGACGACAGAACCTCCACTGTAAGCTCCAGGATGGCTGGCTCTCTAATCGACAATAACTGCCTCCAACCACCCACTGAAACGAGAGCCTCGACCTCATCAGCGAACTCATCCCTTTGCTGCAAATCTCTCAATATACTCGTGTCCAAGAACCGAGTCTGTCCGAATCAAAGTCTCGACAGACGCTCAAAACGAGCCTGATGCTCAGGGATAGTGAATCTCATGCTCTCAGACTCAGGGGACGACTCTCGCGGTCGCTTATCCGCTAGTTTCTTTGACCTGGATGCCATAGTCTGCAAAAATTAAAAGAGAATTAATCAAACAAGTTAATTCAACCTAGCTTGGGAAATCCACAGCGGTCGTGCGAGAATTTTTCACTGCCCGGTGTGGATCCACGAGCCGTGAACAAACGCATGCGACCACGCTTCAATCTCCATAAATGCACCATTACAACGCTTTTACTTCGTTCTAAATATTAATAATCATTCTAATTGAAGAAAGTAAGCATTATTGACTAGTTTCATCGATGAAAATCATGAATTTGAGAAGGAAATCAAAGATAGGGCTTACCGTAAAGTTGAGATGAGAAAGATTTGAAAACGGCCAGAAAACCAAGCAAAATCCTTCCAAATTGGCGATATGAGGTCGGGAAACAATGTAGAAGTGCTCTCAGACAATTGGAGGATATTAGGGTGAAGAGAAACAATAATCCTTTTAAAAGGACTCAAGCCTCTTGGAGTTACGTACATACATGCGTCGCGTCTGGAAATTACACATGCTGTGTACCTCCGCAGGGAAAGCTTCACGAGGGACGGTGCACGCCCCGTGTGCTCTCGGGAAAACACTAAGCGTCTCTGAGGCATAAATACAGGCGTGTGAGAAATACCCACGCCGTGCGCCCGACACATGGGGGCATGCGCCCCTATGGCTGCTCTGGATATCCAAGAAAAGTTGCTAAGTGTTACTGCGCCCGTGTGGAAGTGCACGCAGGCGTGGGCATTCACAAGCCTAACTCAGGATGAAGAGAGCTCCTCTGTAGAGATTTGCATGGGCGTGCGGAAATTACCTACGCCTGTGCGATTTTTACAAGGTCGTCCATAGGGGCGAGTCCACACCCCTGTGTGCTTTCAGGAAAATCTGCCTCTCTGTAGGACTTCAGGCCTGTGTGTAAATTACCCACAGGCGTGCAAGGATTGCATGGTCATTCACAGGGGCGAGTCCACACCCCTGTGCCCTCTCTGGATGAGCTCACAATATGAAACCATTGGCGTGTGTTTTCTCTGGATGCCTTAGAAAATTTTTGCGACCTCTGCGAGAAAAATTTCGAACATGTTTACACACTCGAGCACTGCCCGATATGGAATTTATACTAGTGAAAAACATGACAAATAGCTCAAACGACCAAAACTTCACCAAATTCACATGAAAACACACGATGAACTTGAAAACCCACGATAAAATCACAACTGAAATATAAAAAATCAAGACAACAACACTCAACAATTTATTCGAGCAACACTAAACTACCAAATTAAGAAAACAGTAAACACTTGGGTTGCCTCCCAAGAAGTGCTAGTTTAACGTCACTTAGCTTGACGTACCTTTGCTTACCTCACAGGGGCTCATACATGAAAGTTGCCCTCTTATCCATGGCTTGGAAACATGATGAGCAAAATCTCTTGAGGGTAGAGGGTTAATTGTTGGGCTTGGGACCACCTAGCAATGATTCACCCAGTGTGTTCAGTTCATGAACGTCTCCAACAGCCTTGGAGCATTTTCAGTGGCGTCTCCTAGCCCTCTTCAATTTCTGGAGCACCTTCTTCAAGATCCCAGGAGTAGATGGTACTTCTTCCGTTGAACCAAGCATGATTACTTCTTCATTGTCTTCCTCTTGTCGTATGGATCCGGATTGAACATTTCCTGCATATATTCATCAACAATCTCATCAGTAGCATCTAAAAAATATAAAGTATCATCGAAATCAAGAGAATGCCGCATGGCTTCAGCAAGGCGGTATGCGAGCTTGTTATCTCCAACTCTCAAGGTTAGCTCTCTGTCATCCGCAAAAATAACCTCCCAAGTATCAAGGATACGTCCGCATCCTTATTGATGTCTAGCACTACAAAGTCTACAGGAAATATATATTTGTCCACCTTGACAAGCACATCTTCAATGATACCACTTGGATGTCTCACCGTTCGATCTGCCAATTGCAAAGTCATCCGAGTAGGCCTAGGCTCGCCCGAGCCTAGCTTTTGAAAGAAGGTGTATGGCATGACGTTGATACTGGCCCCCAGAGTCCACCAATGTCATTTCTTCGCCTAGATTGCCAATATTACACGGAATGATGAAGCTTCCTGGGTCTTTCTTCTTGTTCAGCGTGTTCTTTTGCAAAACCACCGAGCAAGATGCATCTAAAATCACTGAAGCACTCTCCTCTAACTTCCTTTTGTAAGTCAACAAGTCTTTTAAGAATTTTGCATACTTATGCATTTGGGCCAATGCCTCAACAAAAGGAATATTAATGTGGAGTTGTTTGAAAAAATTCATGAATTTCTTGTACTATTCATCCCCTAGGTCATTCTTCAATCTAGAGGGATAAGGGATTCTTGCTTCAAAGGTGGGGGTGCCACCTCCTTCTCTTTGCTTATATTAAGCTTAATGAGCATTGCCTAAGTACCCCATCTTAATTAATTGAGAACTCCTTCACTTTATTCCTTGCCTGTTTGCTTGCTTATTATCTTCTCTTGTGATTAGTTCAATTCATCACAATCATTGATTCTAACTAGATAACTGAGCATTAGTTAATGCTAATACTTCCATTCCCTGTGGATTTGACTACCCACTCACCGGGATAATTATTACTTCGACACCGTGCACTTGCGGTTCGCACGCATATTCGAACCCGTATCAAGTTTTTGTCGCTGTTGCCAGGGAATGGGATATAGGAACACTAGGATTTGGTTACTTTAGTCATTCACATTTTCATTTACTTTTCTGCTTCATATTTCTCTCGCTCACCGTTCTCATTGTTCCTTTCATTGATTTCAGCTATAGGTTATGACCCTAGGGAACCCTTCGACATTAATTGAAGAGGATGCAGAAATTAAGCGAAGACTTCATAGAAAGAGCAAGGAACATGCACAGGAATAGAAATTTCCAGCTGAAATAGAGGTTGAAGAATCTAAAAATATGGCAGAACAAGGAGGGCAACAAAGGACACTTTCATATTTCACTAGACCTACAATTCGTACGACACAATCGAGCATTGTTAGGCCACCAATAACAGCCCAAAATTTTGAGTTAAAGCCGGGTTTCATTCAAATGGTTCAACAGTCCGCATAGGTTTAATGGGTTTGCTCGATGAAGACCCAAACAATCATATTGAAAATTTCCTTGAAGTATGCGACATGTTGAAGATTAATGGGGTTTTGGATGACACAATTCGCTTGTGGGTTTTTTCATTCTCATTGAAGTGAAGAGCCAAACAATGGCTTCATTTATTGCCAAGAGCTTTGATCACAACACGGAACGAAATGGTCGAAGCTTTCCTTGCAAGGTACTTCCCTCCGAGAAAATCGGCAAAGCTTCATAATGAGATATCTTCATTTGTTCAGATGGAGCTCAAATCTTTATTTGAGGCTTGGGAACAATTCAAAGACTTCTTGCGGAAGTATTTACTAAATGGGTTCCACGAATGGATGGTGATTAACACATTTTACAATGGGTTGAACTCAAGTAACAAAAAATTTATTGATGCCGCCGCAGGGGGGACATTGGGAAACAAAACCCCCGAAGAATCCTGATAATTGATTGAAGAGATGGGTTTGAATAGCTAGTAATGGAATGCAAGGAAAATAAGAAAGTGGCCGGACTCCATGAGATCGATGCGGTTACATCCTTGGCAGCCCAAGTAGAGGCATTAAGCAAGAAATTGGATACTTTGACTAAATCAAAGGTAGCCACATTCACAAGTTGTGATGGTTGCGGGGGGTTCGCATATGGCATCCGACTACCCTATCTCAATTACTGCCAGTTGAACAAGTAGATTTTGTGGCCAATTTGGGAAGAGGACAAGGTAACCTTTATAGCAACACCTACAACCAAGGGTGGAGAAACCATCCAAATCTCTCATGGGGTAACCAAGGGCAACAAAAAGCCACTACCTCACCACGATTTCAATAAACATCTTCGATTCTGAAGAGAGTTTTAGAATTAGAAAGGGGTTTGTCAAAGTTCATTCAATCAATCGACACAAGGTTCCAAAACTTAGAGGCAACATTATGAAATCATACCATTTCCTTGCACAATTTGGAAAATCAAGTAGGATAAATAGAGAAGTTATTGGCGGAAAGGCCTCTAGGAAGCTTGCCAAGTAACACTGAGAATAACCCAAGAGAGTAAGTGAAGGCGATCAATTTAAGGAGTGGTTGCGAGCTTCAATAAAAGCTCACTGCTGAGAATAACTCTAAAATTCTTCTAGCTAAAACCCCCACTGGGAAGAATACTAAAATTCCTCAAGAAAAGACGAAAGATAAGGTGCAAGACAAGGAGAAAGGGCCAGCTATGTCACTAGCTTCATACACTCCAAGAATTACTTATCCGGCAGATTTGAAGAAATACCAAGTTAATGAGTAAAATAGAAAATTTCTAGATCTTTTCAAGTAGTTACACATCAACATTTCATTTATTGAGGCGCTATCCCAAATGCCTAACTATACAAAGTTCTTGAAGAACCTCTTGACCAACAAGAGGAAGATGGAGGAGAGTGTGGCTGTGGTCTTGGAAGGCAATTGTTTGGCAATGCTTCAGAAAAATTTGCCAAACAAAATGAGAGATCCAAGAAGCTTCATCATACCATGTGCAATCAGAGGTTTGGGGGAAGAAGAAGCTTTGGCCAATTCAGGAGCTAGTATTAATGTCATGGCGTACACATTGTTTCAGAAATTGGGGTTGGGAGAGCCAAGGCTAACCCGCATGACATTATAGTTGGCTGATCGTTCTGTTAGTCATCCTAGAGGTATAATAGAAGATGTTTTAGTGAAGGTTGACAAGTATATTTTTCCTGCAAATTTTGCTGTATTAGATGTAGATGAAGATGTGGAGGTTCCATTGATTCTGGGAAGACCTTTCTTACGCACCTCCAAAGCACTCATTGACATGGATGGAGGAGAGATGACACTGCGCATTGGAGAAGAAAAGATCACATACCACCTCACTGAAGCAATGAAGCACTCTCTTGACTTTGATGACACTTGTTATTTTATTGATGTCAATGATGAGATTGCTAATGAGTACTTGCAAGAATTTTATCATCCATATCCATATGAGGAGTGGCTGGACAAGGAGGAGGAAAAATTGAACAATTGTGTGGAAGAAGCCCTCAATGAGCAACCACAAGTAGGGTTCTTTAAAAGTATTTTTTCACCAAGTCAAGAGGATGAGACGTCGCCACCGAAAGCACTCCAACACCATAGGAGACAAGAATACACCGGAAGAGCACAACATTCACTCATTCGGTAACATGTTTCAAAATTTCTCTTTAAGTATGAAGAATTTCCATCCATCATGTGTGTAGGTTGCTAAGAAAGAGATTTTTCATCTTTAAAAGCCATCATGAGGTAAGTACAGGTACGTTGAGCTAAGTAACATTAAACAAGCACTTCTTGGGAGCCAACCCAAGTTTTTAGTTAGTTTTTAGTCTTGGAATTTTAATTCTGTAGCAATAACTTCATGAGTGTGCGTCTTGATTAATTTTAGTTGATCACTGGTGTTTTCGTGGAATTCTTGTGCGATTTGAATTATTTTACATATGCATGACGTGGTTTAGGGTGAATTTAATATGTATAGTTGAGAAATTGGTGTTAATTTGGAGTTTCAGGCCTTGTGTGGACAGTCTGCAGAAATTCTACAGCCCACACGGTTGCGTGGAATTTCCACGCGGTCGTGTACAGTAGCCATGCGGGTGTGTGGAATTTCCACACCCCCATGTGCCTATATGAAGAAGAAGAGGCACTATTTCTCATCATTCCTCTTCAAAGAGCCTCTTCATCTCCCAACTCTTTACTCCTACAAAACCCAAGTTTTGATCTCTCAAACCAATTTTCTTCAACTCTTTGGAGGTTTGGACATCACTTGCCAGAGTTTTCAATGGGTTTTCTTTTCTGATTCATTCCGGTAAGCCCTCATTCCCCTCCAACCCTTCCATGTCTTCTTCACCATCTTCATGGAGTTTTCATTGTATTCTTGTCCTATTTCTCATAAATGATCATGCAGGAATCTTGTTTATGCTTGAAATGGGGATTGTGTGTGGCGTAGGAGCCTGACTCCAGCCAAAGTCACCGAAATCGGGCACCCACACGGGCTCGGGGTCAGCCCAAGCGGCTGCGTGGTGCTCTAGGCTGAGAGTGGCACCAGCCAAGCGACCATATGGCTGGGGTGCTAGGTGCGCGGCCTGGCAGGCCAGCACGCTCGAGCAGGTGATAACGTCTCTTGCGTGTGACCCATAAGTACATGGGTTTGTCGAAGTAATAAATCCCATGTGAGTGGGTTATCATATCCACCAAGAATAGTGAATAGAAACACAATGATTGCTACTTAATTAAGTGAAGATGAATAAATAATAGTGTGGATAAAATCAATGTGAATAAGACTAAAGACAATAAGAAGAAGTGGCATGATAAAATGATAGGAAAGGCAATCGATAGAAAGTGGGGCACTCGAACATTGCTCCCCCTTGGGTTATTGATTAAAGTGCAAGACCAACTATTATGTCTCCTAACTGATGCTTAATGAGTCGTGGAAATCCCAAAATACACGGTCTCAAACCTAAGGTCAATTGTGACTAACTCCATACTATGCCGCTGCGGAGAAATCACTTAGTCTCAACATCTCACACTGTGTACAGTTGCAAGGAGCTATAGGTATTCCAAATGATAAACCCTATTCCTATATATAGATCTAACCCTTTGGTCTAGGCGAAAGACCCCTAGTCAGAATTAAGCCGCAGATACTAAGGATTACTTCAATGCTTCACTCTATTGCTCACGCAACTAAGCCCCAGTGGAATTCCTCTCTTAGCACTTCATTCTATTGTGACTGCAAAGAACTATAGGAACATGGAGGTAGGATAAATCACATCGGAGGGGAAAGGGGACGCTTCGCTACCTCTCGTCATGCTTTTAACCATCTCCAATCTAGCAATGTCTAACCCTCATGGTGTGTCACTCATCTACAAAGGCTACTAAGATGGACTCTCAACCCTAGTGTCACTCTAAGGGAGAAATCATTCAACAAGCATTCAAGAATAGAACTCAATTAAAGATATCAATTAAGGAAAACATAATAAAAGGTTACTGGAATAATAACATCCTAGGGTTTACAAGTCCAAGCACCCACTAGGGGGTTTAGCTCTCCATGGAGCAAGATACAATCAGTAATGAAATTGAAAGTAAAAACATGTAATCCATAAGAAAAGCCCCTCGATATTCATGTCTATGGTCCTGTAGAGTAGCGTCGTCCTCTCCAAAGGTCCCCTTGTCAAGCCTAGGGCACACCTCGCTGGATCGGTGCCGACGAAAGCTCCCCAATAACTATCTTCCAAGAGAAATGTGGTGTCAAAGCCATAGAACCACTCCAAAACCCTTGCCAAAGCCCCTCTAAACCTTAGGCACAGGCCTCCCAAATGTTGGAGAAAAGATGGGAGAGAAGGATGAAAGATCGATCCCCAAATCGGTACAAGTCGTAGCTTTATAAAGGGCTGCAATTGGGTATCTACACGGGCATGAGGAATTTCCACACGCCCGTGTGGATTTCTGGAAATATAATTTTCTGCGGGCTGTGAACGGTAACTGCTACAGTAAATTACTTCAGTGATTTATTACAATAATGTGCTACAGTACTCTGCCAAAATACTTCTGAATCCACACTTTTCATCGAAATAACATAAACGGGCACACGTCTATGCCGTAGATCACATCACTTCATCAATAAAATGCCATATTCATGAAGATCTTGCTAACATTAAACAAGTCAGAATATACAAATATGACTACCTTTTTGCCCCTCCAAACCATGTAATTGCTTGAGAGCATGAAGGTTGGCACACATTCACGTATCTTCGATCACAACTTGTGTCTTCTCGTGTGTTCACTTTAAGATTCCATCAACATAATACATTAGCAATCTAATTTGGCTTCTTTCTTCTCTATTTGGCTCCATGATAAGTGTCTAAATGTATGTATTTGAGTGTATGTATTTGTTACCTCTAGCATGTATTATCATTAGAATTGATGCCCGTTTTGTGCTTAATCGTGTGTTATTTGCTTTGCAGGGCATGGGAACTGATAAGTGCTTGTGCCATATGAATGCGAAGCGTTCATTCCTTATGTTGACATTACTTTTCTCAGGTTTTTACATTAATATGTGTGTTTTTATGTTACTTTTATGCAGGTAGGGTTGTGAGGCCGAGTATGAAGGAAATAGGCCAATGTGGATCATAATGCACCTATTTTGGAAGAGATCTTGCTAAGGTTCAAACGCGAAAGACATAGGTCAATTGTGAGGATGCTAGAGTGTGTGCCAACCTCCTCGTATTTGAGTAAGCAAATTAATTTGGAGGGGCACAAAGGCAGTCACACTCGAGCATTATGATTTATGCATATAAGAACAAGAGATCCACCAACGCGTACATCATTGAAGAAGCAAGTGATTCAAGACGTGAATGTGTGCCCGTTTGCGTTACCCCAATGAAAGTATGGAATTCGGGAGTATTTCCGGCGGAGCACTATAGCAGGTACTGTGTCAAACACTACAGCAAGTACTGTAGCAGCCCGGCCGAGAAATCAGAGAAACAGAGAATGCACACGGGCGCGTGGAAATTATCCACACCCGTGTGGAAATTCCACAGGGGCGTGTGACATCATACACGGCCGTGTAGTCGCCCGATTCCAACCCTATTTAAAGCCGATTTCAGCCCCGATTTCAGTATTCTTTTCTCCATCTTTTCCCCGACTTGCGAGAGGGCTTCGGCTAGGGTTTCGAGTGGTATTGGCCAAGGTTTTGGAGAGGTTCTACAGCTCCAACATCGTGATTCCATTAGGAAGAAGGTTGGTAGGTGAGCTTCAATTGAGGCGTATCCTATACCGGACGAAGGAATCCTTGGACGACGAGTAGAGGGCTTTCCACAAGACCATCGACATGACCATCGAGGGGGTTTCTTTATGGATTTATTGCTTTTACATTCGATTTCTTTGATTGTACTTAGCTCCATGGAGAGCTAAACCCCTAGTGGGTACTTGGGTGATTGTGAACCCTAGGATGTATTCTTTTCATTGAACTTCTTTATTATGCTCTCAATAAATTGATGTTTATTGTGAGTTCCAACCTTGAATGCTTGATTGTATGAAAATTTCCCCCTAGAGTGACACTAGGGTTGAGAGTTCTTGTTGGTAACCTTATGAGTGAGTGACACACCACGAGCGTTAGACAAAGCTAGGTTGGAGAGGGTTGAGAGGGTGAGTCGAGAGGTACAGGAGCGTCCCCTTTCGCCTCCGATGTGATAAATTCTACCTCTGTTCCTTGAGTTCTTTGCGGCCATAATAGAGTGAATGGTCTAAGGGATGAACCTCCGCTGTGGCCTAGTTGCGCGTGCAATGGAGTGAAGCGTTAAGGGGATCTTAGTATCTAGGGCTTAATTGTGGCTGGGGACCTTCCGCCTGGACCAAAGGGTTAGGTCTATAATTAGGAATCGATTTATCACTTGGAATCCCTAGAGCTCATTGCAACTTTATTCGAGTGCGAGGTTAAGAGGTTATTTAATCTCTTCCCCGGGACATGAATAGAGTTAGGCATAGTTGACCTTAGATTTGTGACTATGTATGTAAGGATTTCCACGACTCACCATTGCATTGATTAGGAAGCATAATAGAGAGTTCTTGCACTTGAAACGATTTTCCTAGGTAAAGCATCATCTGAGTACCACATCTTTATCGATTGCCTTGCCTCCTCCTTACTTTTGCTCTCTTACTTGTTGCTTTTAATTGTTGAGAATTGAATCATTATCACACTTATCATTATTGATACTCCACATAGCTAAGAATCGAATTAAGTATCTTTACTCCCTACTCCCTGTGGATTCGACCCCGCTCACCCGGGATTATTACTTCGACAAACCCGTGCACTTGTGGGATATACGCAAGGGTACCTTGTCAAGTTTTTGGCGCCGTTGTGGGGAACTAGGCGTTTAGAGATACTTTGCACTTTGTTTTCTTAGCTATTTCACTACACATTCTATTTCATATCTTCTTATTCTATCATCATTCTGATTTTCTTTTTCTTTACTTTTGGTGCAGCTCTAGGTTATGACCCGAGGGAATCCATCAATATTGATTGAAGGAGACCCTGAGCTTGAACGTACACTTCGAAGGAAAGGGAAAGAACCTGTACAAGAACAGTCTAATCCAGCTGATTTGGAAGTAGGAGGATCTGACAACATGGCAGAACAAAATGAGCAACAACGGACACTATCTGATTATACCAGACCTTCAGTGTTGGGAACACAATCGAGTATTATGCGTCCCCCAATCACAGCTCAGAATTTTGAGCTAAAGCCGGCATTCATCCATATGCTGCAGCAGTCCGCACAATTCAACGGTTTGGCCAATGAGGATCCAAACAGTCACATAGAGAGCTTCCTCAAGGTGTGTGACATGCTGAAGATAAATGGTGTGACGGATGATGCCATCAAATTAAGAGCCTTCCCATTTTCCTTAAAGGGGAAAGCAAAGCAGTGGCTACACTCATTACCTACGGCATCAATCACTACATGGGAGGAGAT
This sequence comes from Dioscorea cayenensis subsp. rotundata, assembly GCF_009730915.1. NCBI lineage: Eukaryota > Viridiplantae > Streptophyta > Magnoliopsida > Dioscoreales > Dioscoreaceae > Dioscorea > Dioscorea cayenensis. The sequence goes on from NC_052486.1 coordinate 11,439,220, forward strand.
GGTAGAAGCTTTCTAGCCCATTATTTCCCTCCCGAAAAATCAGCAAAGCTTAGGAATGAGATCTCATCCTTTATGCAGTTGGAATTGTAGTTTCTATTTGAGACATGGGAAAGGTTCAAGGAACTCCTGTGCAAGTGTCCGCAACACGGATTCCCGGAGTGGATGATTGTTAAAACCTTCTACAATGGTTTGAACCCGAGTACAAGGCAACTCTTGGATGCGGCGGCAGGAGGTACCTTAGGTAGCAAGACCCCTGACGAGGCACGTCAATTGATTGAGGAAATGGGGTTAAATAGCTACCAGTGGAACGCTAGGAAAAAGAAAAAGGTGGCCGATCTACATGAAATTGATGGGGTAACTTCATTGGCGGCCCAAGTGGAGAGTTTGAGTAAGAAGCTAGATCTTATAGCTTCGAATAGAGTTGCGGCCGTGACAAATTGTACCGGTTGTTGTGGAGGATATGCTCCTTCCGATTGCCCAATCGTCATAGGTGATGTTTCTTCAATTGAGAATGTTGACTTTGTAGGTAATGGAATGAGACCTCAAGGGAATCCATACAGCAACACCTACAATTCAGGTTGGAAGAATCATCCCAACTTTTCATGGAGTAATCAAGGACCATAGAATACCATGGGGCCATCGGGGTTCCAACAACAACAACAAGCCCCTAAAGTGGAAAATAGAATTTCAGGCTTGGAAACCCGAATGACGGATTTGGAGAAGCACTTGGCTAGATTTGTTCATTCGGCAAATACAAGGTTTGAATCAGTCGAGGCTACACTTCGCAATCACACCGCCTCCTTGCACAACCTTGAAAATCAAGTGGGACAAATTACAAATCTCTTTCCGAAAGGCCACATGGAAGTTTACCAAGCAACACGGAAACCAACCCGAGAGAACATGTGAAGGCGATCGCTTTGAGAAGCGGTCGTGAGGTTGAAGGTCGGCTTCCGAGTGAGAAGCCAAAAGAACATGCACCCGAGGTCGTAGAGGTTGAGAAGGGAGCAAACAAAAGAGAAAGAGGTGGCACCCCCATCTTTCAAGCCAAGAATCCCTTATCCCTCTAGATTAAAGAATGACTGAGGGGATGACCATTATAAGAAGTTCCTGAGTTTGTTCAAGCAACTCCACATCAACATTCCTTTTGTTGAGGCTTTGGCTCAAATGCCTAAGTATGCGAAGTTCCTAAATGACCTATTGACCAACAAGAGGAAATTGGAGGAGAGTGCTTTAGTGGTGCTTGATGCTTCATGCTCGGCGGTGTTGCAAAAGAACATGCCAAACAAGAAGAAAGACCCGGGAAGCTTCATTATTCCGTGTAACATCGGCAACTTAGGTGAGGAAATGGCATTGGCGGATTCAGGGGCAAGTATCAACGTCATGCCATATACTTTCTTCCAAAAGCTAGGCTTGGGTGAGCCTAGGCCTACTCGGATGACTTTACAATTGGCGGACCGAACGGTACCACATCCGAGAGGCATCATTGAAGACGTGCTTGTCAAGGTGGACAAGTATATTTTTCCGATTGACTTTGCAGTGCTAGATGTTTGTGAGGATGCAGATGTACCCTTGATACTTGGGAGACCGTTCTTGCGGACTTCCAAAGCATTGATTGACATGGACGGCGGAGAGCTCACGTTGAGAGTCGGAGATGATAAGCTCACTTACCGCCTTGCTGAAGCCATGCGGCATTCTCTCGATTTTTATGACACTTTGTATTTTCTAGACACTACTGATGAGATTGTTGATGAATATATACAGGAAATGTTCAACCCGGATCCGTATGAAGGTTTGTTCGACCAAGAGGAGAGCAATGAAGAAGTAATGATGCTTGGTTCGACTGGAGATGAAACATCTACCCTGGGAATCTTGAAGAAGGTGCTCCAGAAAATGAAGAGGGCTCGAAGATGCCACCGAAAACGCCCCAAGATTGTTGGAGACATACATGAGCCAAGAAAGTTGGACGAACAATTGTTAGGTGGTCCGAAGCCCGATAGTGCACCCTCTACCCACAAGAGACTTTGCTCATCATGCTTTCAAGTTATGGATAAGAGGGCAACCTTCATTCATGAACCACCGTGAGGTAAGAAAGATACATCAAGCTTAGTGACATTAAACAAGCGCTTATTGAGAGGCAACACAAGTGTTTACTATTTTCGTACCTTTTAGTTTAGTTTGTTTGCATGAATAAATTGTTAAGTGTTGGCGTTTTAATTTTTGAGTGCTTGTGCTGTGATTCTATTGTGGGTTTTTAAAAGACTTCATTGTATGTTTTGTTGAGAATTGGTGAAGTTTGGTCGTTTGAGTTCTATTTTATGTTTTTATCTGGTGTATCTTGCACAATAGGGCAGGCTCTGAGTGTGTAAACATCTTCAGACTAGTTCTGCAGAGCCTGCAGGTTTTCCTAAGTCATCCAGAGAAAACACACGGGCGTGTGAAAATTTTACACGCCCGTGGATGTGTACTGTGAACTCTTCTAGACAGGGCACAGGGGCGTGCGACTGCCCCTGTGGATGACCATGCGACTGGCGCACGCCCGTGGGTAATTTCCACATGGGCGTGTGCCTTCCTGCAGAGTTGGGCATATTTTCCCGAGAACACACAGGGGCTTGGACACGCCCCTGTGGGTGACCTTGTGAACCACGCACGGGCGTGGGTAATTTCTGCACGCCCGTGCGAAACTCTGCAGGTTGCTCCCTCCATCACAAGAAAACACAGGGGCGTGCAGCCGCCCCTGTGAGTTGAGGCATGTGAATGCCCACGCCCGTGGGGAATTTCCGCACGGGCGTGTGGGCGACTTGAAATTTTTCTCAGATGACCAGGCAAGCCACAGGGCGTTCGTCCGCCCCTGTGGGTCTGGCGCACGGGCGTGGATAATTTCCGCACGCCGTGTGGAGCTTTTGAAGTGAGGCACACGGGCGTGGGGAATTTCCACACGCCCGTGTGGATGCACAGAACCTCAAAAGTCGCGAGTTCTGTTTTAAAAAGGGATGATTTCTCTCCTTCTTCACGACTCCTTTTCCCTTGAAAACACTCTCACAACATTCTCCGAGTCCATTGCGCCAGGTTGGTTGGATTTTAGCAAGTTTTCCTGCCGGCTCTCTATTTTCTCATTTCTCCTCGTCGTTAAATTGTGTTGAGAGGGTGAGTCATGAGATAGTGGAGTGTCCCCTTTCCCTTCCGATTGAGTGTTTCCTATCTCCATATTCCCTAGACACTTTGTAACCATATTTGGTGTGAGGCGGGAGATTTATAGATTTCTCAGCCAGGACCTTAGGGATCCTTTACTGGGAATTAGGGTTGGATCTATTTTTAGCAGTTAGTTTCAGTTCTAGGTATCCCTAGAGCTTATTTCGGTCATATGGGGAGTGAGGCGTTGAGATTGAGCGAATTCTCCACCGGAACCTTGTAGTGGACTAGTATCAATTGGTTGGAGATGAGGATTAGTTGTTCGTGGATTACCTCGACTAAATTAAACTCGATTTAGAGGCATTTAGCAAATCTGGAGCTTCATGTAGATCCTAGGGGGAGCATTGCCTGAGTACCCCATCTTAATTGATTGAGAACTACTTCACTTTATTCCTTGCTTGTTTGCTTGCTTATTAACTTCTCATCACATTCATTGATTCTGACTAGATACTGACCATTAGTTAATACTAATACTTCCGTTCCTTGTTGATTCGACTACCCACTCACCGGGGTAATTATTACTTCGACAACCATGCACTTGCGGTTCACACACATATTCAGGCATGTCACTTCGGTGATGCGGTATGTCAACTTGTCATCACCAACTCGTAATGTCAACTCCCTATGGTCCATGGAAATGAGAGCCTTGGAAGTGTGCAAGAACGGTCTCCCAAGTATCAATAGAACCTCGGCATCCTCATCAACATCCAACACCATAAAGTCTACGGGAAATATGTACTTGTCAACTTTCACAACTACGTCTTCAATGATGCCCCTCAGATTTCTAACTCTTCGATCGGCCAATTGAAGTGTTATCCGAGTGGGTCTAGGCTCCCCTAAGCTTAGCTTTTGAAAGAAAGTATAAGGCATAACGTTGATGCTAGCCCCTGAATCCTCTAATGCCTTTTCTTCCTCCAAATTACCAATGTTGCACAGAATAATAAAGCTTCCAGGGTCTTTCTTCTTGTTCGCCATATTTTTTTGCAACACCGCTGAACGAGAGGCATCTAAGATCACAGATGCACTCTCCTCTAACTTCCACTTGTTGGTTAAGAGGTCCTTGAGAAACTTTGCATAGTGAGGCATTTGAGACAACGCCTCGACAAATGGGATGATGATGTGTAACTGCTTGAATAGGCCTAAGAACTTCTTGTATTGCTCATTATTTTGGTCATTCTTCAATCTTGAAAGGTAAGGGATTCTTGGATTGTAAGGTGGGGGTGCCACCTCCTTGTCTTTTGCTCTCTCCTCAACCTCCACGACCTTAGTCAAATTAACATTGGTCTTCTCACTAGGGAGCCTACTTTCAACTTCACGATCACTTCTCAAAGTGATTGCCTTTACATGCTCTCTTGGATTGGTCTCCATGTTGCTAGGCAAACTCCCTTGAGGTCTTTCCGAGAGTGACTTTGCAATTTATCCCACTTGGTTCTCCAAGTTATGGTTGTGAAGTGTGGCCTCAACCGATTGGAATCTTGTATCCGATGATGAAATGAACTTGGTCAAAGTCTTTTCTAAGTTGGTCATCCATTTTCTAACCTTGAAACTCTATTCTCCATATTCGGGGCTTGTTGTTGAGGTTGGAAACCTGATGGTACCAAAGTCTTCTGTTGCCCTTGATTATTCCATGAAAGGTTTGGCTGGCTCTTTCAACCCGGATTGTAGGTATTGCTATATGGATTTTCTTGACCTCTCCTTGCATTACCTATAAAATCAGTCTGTTCCATAGGAGTAGTATCACCAATCGAAATAGGGCAATCAGATGGCACATGTCCTCCCCCACATCCAGTGCAACTCATTACGACTGCCACTCTTGAAGAAGTTAGAGCGTCTAACTTCTTGCTCAATGACTCAACCTGGGCCGCCAATGATATAACTGCATCAATCTCATGAAGTTCGGCAAAATTCTTTCTATTCTGTGTGTTCCAATGATAACTGTTTATAGCTATTTCTTCTTTGAGATGTTGGGCTTCATTGGCGTCTTGCTTCCTAAGGTACCTCCTGCTGCAGCATCAAGTAACTACTTTGTGCTTGGGTTCAAACCACTGTAGAAAGTTTGAATAATCATCAACTTAGGGAACCTGATAACTGTTTGTGTATTAGTAATATGAAGTATTCTTTTCTTACGATGAGAATTATTTTTCTCAGATTTTATCGCTAATACATGTGTATTTTTTTCTAATGATGACCATTACTTTTTTCAAATTTTATCTATTGTAGCAATTTACTGGAGCAGTTACTGTTCACACGCGGCAGAAAATCGATTTCCTGGAGATTCACACGGGCGTATAGAAATTCCACACGCCCGTGTGGATGCCTGATTACAACCCATATTTAAGTCGTGATTTCAGACCGATTTTAGAATCCTGTTTTTGATCTTTTGGCTATCTTTTCTCCACCTTTGGAGGCGTCCGTGGCTAGGGTTTGGAGAGGCATTCGCTAGGTTTTAGAGGGGTTTACGACCTTTGACATCGTGTGTTGTACCCTTGTCCTGATTTAAACCTCGGGCCTATTTAGATTTTTATGCTTGCATTAGGGGTAAAATGGTCATTTAGTAGTAGTTGCATTTTTGCATGTTTGCATAGTAACTTTTATGTGAAAAATCAAGGGCAATTCCGTCATTTGGATCCATTTTATATGATTTTTCTATTAAGAGGGCAATTAGGTCATTTCCTATATAAAAAAAAAAAAAATTGATGAATGAATGAGAAAAGCCTGGAACTTTCTTTTCCTTCTTGCTTCCTTGCTTCCTTGCTTCTTGTTCTTCTTGTTCGGCCGAGCATAAACATAGAAAAAAAAAATCTTTCCGCGCGAGAATTTCCTGCGAACTTCAATAACAAACTTATTCCTCTCTCACTCCCGAATCCGGTAAGCCTAAGATTCAATGTTTTTGTTTTGTATTTCTTCGGTATTTCCTTGTTTTTAGAATTGTATAAAAACTTTGATTTCTTCATGGATATGATGATTCATAAGCTTAAATTAAAGCCAATGATTTATAATGCATGTATGAGAATGTTGTAGAAGAAAATTTTTGATTTAGAGTTGTAAATTGGGAGAAAACCATAGTATTTAGAGTTGTAAATTGGGAGAAAACCAAAGTTACTGTAGCACCAAAAATTTTGAGTCTTTTCTGGTATTTCTTTTATTCACATTGAAGCTCTTCTTACCCTGAACTCATTGGAAGTAGTTTTACTCCATTCTGAGATCGTTTGGATCCAAAATGACGATGTTTTGCCCTAAAACCCTAATGTTTTGTATTAGACATGTATAATTGTATTTTTATACATTTTCTTGTGATTATCATTATTATGTTCATTAGAATTTGAATTCCCTGCTTGTATCTAGGTGGCGAAGCGTCCTCTAAGGGGAAGGAGCTCGCCGATCACTGAGTGCGTCTCAGGACGAGACGACTGGTTCTGTGAGTGGGTTATGTTGAGTGCACAATTCTAATTGAGTATCGAAAATATTTTATTTGTTTTTCTGAAATGATTTCCATGGCTTTATCATGTTTTTAAATCACTAGCTATAGGAGAAAAGAAAGTGTAGATGACCACTAGAGACTATGGTTTATTTGGAATGACTTATGGTTTATCTTTTTTGAAAAATCATGAGAAAGCTTACTGATGATGTACTTGTGTTAGTTGAGATTGAACTTGAGGACATACATGCTTGGTGGATGAATGAAAATTGTTGATTATTACAATGAGTTCATTGAGTCTATGTGTTATAAGTGAAATTGATTATGTATGTTCAATGGATGATTTAATCTCCCTAGTGATACATAATTTCTAAAGTTTCAGACATGATATGATACATATGGTACATGGAACCTGATGAAGCCTTAAATGCTAAGACATATAATTACACTAGTACGTTGGAAATTGAATGACTTGTGGAACCTTATACATGATTTTGGGTAGTTAGTGAGATTTATACTAATATCTTCTTTGCAATATTTGAGAACCATGGATGACATTATTATACTTATGTTGTCGAATTATCAAAGTTGATGAGGTTTGTTCTTGTGAGCATAGTGTAGGGTGCTTAGTTGTAGTACGATCATAGTGTGGTATCTACAGGGTGGATGTCAGTGATTATGATTATTATTTTAAATGGAATTTCTTTAGAAGGTTGATGATGAGTAGCTTGAGTTATATGTGACAAGTGTTAGATTACAAGACTGAATATTCTTGTGAATTTCTAATAATAGTTTGATTTAATGCTACTAAGAGGAGATAGTTAACTTTTGAGTATTTTGACAATGAGATTATTAATCGATGAAGTAAATATTGATGTTGAGGTAACAACACCATGATAAGGATCTAAGATATAATTGAGGATAAGAAAGGGGTTGAATAGTAAAGACTTGTGAAAGTAAATACCTAATGATGTGTAAAGTAGGATTGGATCAATATGTATATATTGACATGTGTAAATATATATGCGATGAGATGAACATATTTTCATGACTTGTAAAGTATTTAGAGGTTGTGATTGACTAGACTTTGGGGATAAATCTTGTATTTGGAGGAAAACTTAGTGAGCTGAAGAAAGAGAAAGCTAGAATGATCCTAAGTAACTTATGGTTTAACTAGAACAAAAGCTATGCTTGTTTTGATGACTTTTATTGTATTCCAAAACTTAATGTTTCCTTTCTACCTTATTGGTATTTATTTTTAGAAATGGTTGTAAAACCTTTCACTTGTATAAGTATGCTTTTGATATTGATAGTTATGAAAATAAAGGGTTTTTATTTCTGAATGGTATGTTCTTCTAGATTGTGGATATTAAAATGCGTTTAATATTGACTGGTTTTATTGTCTAAAGCAATGCTTCAAAGCTTCGCATATTATTGTGTTATTCTTGGCATTTGGACAGAAATGTTTTTGAATGTATTGGCACATCGGGATTGGAATACTTTTTGAAAGTTTACATGCATTGCTATGCTTTGGCTTTGGATTTGTGGAAATAATGTTTATTCCCGATATGTGAATGCTTGTCCTGGATAAGGACCCTGTGACATGAGTGATTCAGATTGTATTATTGCTACAGCTATATGTTGGTTTGGATGGTGACGGCGGGCTAAGGCCCGACTACTGCAGTAGTGGGTCCCAACGGGCCAGCCTTTAGAGGTGGCGTTGTGGACCTGGGTGTTGATTTGTCCAGATCAGGTGGGAGCGTAGAGCCCTGATTGGATGATACATCGGGATCCCGGGGTCACCACACGGGACCGGTGGGCCAACGTCAAGGGTGCGAAGACCTTGACGGCTCTCAACTTAGTCGCGACGGCGGCTAAAGTTAGAGAGAGTGTTTTTAGGCCATTGTTTATTTGATCGAGATGAAATTTCAATATTTGAGGAAAATTCTATTTTCTTGCAATTGGTATATTCGAAGTGTGATCTTTCACATAGCATGTTTGATATCTTAATGCTTTTCGAACATATATCATGCAGAATTGAGGATTTGTGATTATCGAGGATTTTATTTATTTAAGTTGGTTTTTCTACTCATTTTGGGAAATTATATCCAAGCATTTGTTTTATACATGTTGATGTTTTGTCTATACTCGTGAGAATTTATGTTTTGGTTTCTAAATACCAAGGTTTCATATCCTGTATTTTCATTGTGTTGCAAATGTGAATGTTCCAGTTCATTTAAGTTATTGTAGAATGTGTTTATTGGAATTTCATCGATTTGTTTTGATATTCTGTTAGATTTGTGCTAACCAATTCACTGAGTGACTATGGTTACTCACCCCCTCCTCCCTTCCAGGTTTTAGTGGTTTTGGTCGTCATAGCGAGGCGAAGTGCTTGGCAATTTGTATCCAAAGTCAGGTTGTTTATTTATTGTTAATCAGGTTGCATTGTATGATTGCAATGGATCCACTAGTGTTCTTAACTCTGTAACTGTGATTTGTATATTTTTTTTCACTTTACGGTTGACTCTTCGAGTGAAAGTTTTGCTTTTGGTACCTTTATTGTTGTGGTGTTGTTTAGCAGGAGTTTGTGAGCCTTGCGATGACTCGAGGGTTGAGTGGTGTGTGTCCCTCCTCGGGATCGTCGCGGCGGTTGTCACGTGGTGGGCCCGTGGGTCGGGACGTGACATCGTGTTTCCTTTGGAAGAGAGTTATTGGGGGAGCTTTCGTCCGCACCGATCCGGCGAGGTGTGCCATAGGCTTGACGAGGGGACCTTTGGATAAGACATGGCGATTCCACAAGACTGTCGACATGAACACCAAGGCAAGGATTGCATATTTTTACTTTTGATTTTATTATTGATTGTATTTTGCTCCATGGAGAGCTAAACCCCTAGTGGGTACTTGGAGTTGTAAACCCTAGGATGATGTTGTCTCTTTGACCTTTTATTATGCTTCCTTTAGTTGATGTTTTAATTAAGTTCCAATCTTGAATTCTTGTTGAGTTGGTTTTCCCTTAAAGTGATACAAGGGTTAAGAATCCATTTTGGTAATCCTTGTGGATGAGTGACACTCCATGAGGGTTAGACAATACTAGATTGGAGAGGGTTGAGAGGGTCAGTCGAGAGGTAGTAGAGCATCCCTTTTCCTCTCCGGCGTAATTTATCTTACCTTCATATTTCAAGAGTTCTTTATGGTCACAATAGAGTGAAGTGCTAAGTGACGAACTTCTTTGGGACATAGTTGCGTAAGCAATAGAGTTAAGCATTGAAGTAATCCTTTGCATTGATTCTTATTCACATCATTATCGATTCATCTTCATTCTAGTTATATAGCAATCTTTGTATTTCTAATCACTTTTCCCTATGGATTCAACTACCCACTCACCGGGGTATTATTACTTCGACAAACCCGTGCACTTGTGGTATATACGCAAAAGGGCGTTTGTCGGAACCCATGTTGAGGACATTTCCGTATGAGCTTCTTGAACCTGTCCCATGTCTCATGAAAAGCTTCTACCATCTCCTCCCATATAGTGATCGATGCTACGGTTAATGAATGTAGCCATTGCTTTGCTCTTCCTTTCAAGGAAGATGGGAAGGCTCTTAACTTGATAACATCATCCTTGACACCATAATCTTGAGCATGTCACACACTTCCAAAAAGTTCTCAATATGATTATTTTTATCCTCATTTGGCAAACCATTAAACTGTGATAACTCCTGTAACATCTAGATAAAACCTGGCTTAAGCTCAAAACTCTTAGCTGTAATTGGTAACTGCACAATACTAGACAGCGTGCCAAGAACTGCGGGTCTTGCATAATCTGAGAGTGTCCTCTGCTGCTTATTCTGTTCAGCCATATTATCAGACCCTTCACCTTCTATCTCAGCTTGATTTGATTGCTCTTGCACAGGTTTTTTTCCCCTTTTATGAATTCTCCTTCCAATGTCCGGATCTCATTTAACTAAAGTCAAAGGGTTTCCTTGGGTCATAACTTGGAGCTGCAACTAAAGAAAGAAAACAAATCAGAATGACAGAAGAGTAAGGAATTGTGAAATAGAACAAGTGATGAATACCTAAAATAGCAAAGTGCAAAATACTTCCAAAACGCCTATTCCCCAGCAATGGCGCCAAAAACTTTGACACAACCCTTGCAAGTGCGTACCATAAGTGCAAAGGTTGTCGAGTAATAAAGTACCCTGGTGAGTCGGTAGTCGTATCAATAGGGAATAGTACTCAGAAACACAAGTATTGCCATTTAGCTATAGTGAAGATGATTTAAGAGTGATGTGAACAATATCAGTACAAATAGAAATAAAGTAAAGAAGAAAGAGACACAATAGAATAATAGGAGAGGCAATCGATAGAAAATGGGCCACTCGGACATTGCTCATCCTAGGACCATTGTTTCATATGCAAGACCAATCATCATGTCTCCTAACTGATGTCTAATGAGTCATGGAAATCCTAAAACACAAGGTCCCAAACCTAAGGTCAACTGTGACTAACCTTCACACTATGCCATGACAGAAAGGGATACTGTCAACGCATCACACTGTGTGGAGTTGCATGAAGATTTGGGGATTCCAAGTGATAAACCCTATTGCCTAGTATAGGTCTAACTCTTTCATCCAGGTGAAAGACCCCTAGTCACAATTAAACCGCAGTACTAACGATTACTTCAACACTTCACTCTATTGCTCGCACAACTAATAGCCAGTATAAGTTGTTTCTTACCACTTCACTCTATTGTGACTACAAAGAACTCATGGAACATGGATGTTGGATAAATCACATTGAAAGGGAAAGGGGATGTTCCGTTACCTCTCGACTCACTCTCTCGACCCTCTCCAACCTTGCTTTGTCTAACCCTCATGGTGTGTGACTCATCTACAAGGATTACCAAGATAGATTCTCAATCCTTGTGTCACTCTAAGGGAAAATCAAGGTAATAAATATTCAAGGATGGAAATCAATTAAACCATCAATTAAAGAAGCATAATAAAAGGTCAAAGAAACAAAATCATCCTAGGGTTTACAAGTCCAAGCACCCATGATAATGCCCTTTTGCATGTGAACCGCAAGTGCATGAGTTTGTCGAAGTAATAATATCCTGGTGAGTGTGTAGTCATATCCATAATGAATAGTGATCAGAAACACAAAGATTGCTATTCAACTAGAATGAAGATGAATCGATAGTGGTGTGAACAACATCAATGAAAATGGAAATAAGGAAAAAAGAAGGAAGATAGACGCTATAAAAAATGAGAGGAAAGGAAATCGATAGAAAGTGGGGCACCCGGACATTGCTCCCCCTAGAACTATTGCTTCAAGTGCAAAACCAACTATTATGTCTCCTAACTGATGCTTAATGAGTCATGAAAATCCTAAAATACGTGGTCCCAAACCTAAGGTCAACCGTGACTAACCCTACAATGTGCCATGGTAGAGAAATCACTCAGTCTCAACACCTCACACTGTGCAAAGTTGCTTAAAGCTCTGGGGACTCCAAGTGATAAACCCTATTCCCTAACATAGATCTAACCCTTTGGTCCAGGCAAAATACCCCTAGTCACAATTAAGCCCCAGCACTAAGGATTACTTCAATGCTTCACTCTGTTGCTTGCGCAACTAAGCCCCAATGGAGTTCCTCTCTTAGCACTTCACTCTATTGTGACCGCAAAGAACTCTTAGAACACGGAGGTAGAATAAATCACACCAAAGGGGAAAGTTGATGTTCCGCTAGCTCTGGAGTCACCCTCTAGACCCTCTTCAATCTTGCTTTGTCTAACCCTCATGGTGTGTCGCTCACTCACAAGAATTACTAATGTAGTTTCTCAACCCGTAGTGTCACTCTAAGGGAAATCCTATTCAATAAGCATTCAAGATTGGAGCTCAATTAAAGACATCAATTTAAGAAACATAATAGAAATGTCAAAGAAACAATATCATCCTAGAGTTTAAAAGTCTAAATACCCACTAGGGGTTTAGCTCTCCATGGAGCAAGATACAATCATTAATGAAATCCAAAGTAAGAACATGCAATCCATAAGTAAAACGCCCTTGGTATTGGTGTCCATGGTCTTGTGGAGTGGCCGCATCTTCTCCAAAGGTTCTCTCGTCAAGCCTAGGGCACACCTCTCCGAATCGATGCCGATGAAAGCTCACCCAATAACGCGGTGTTAAAAGCCGTAGAACCACTCCAAAAGCCTTGCCAATGCCCCTCTAAACCCTAATTGTAAGCACCTCCAAAGATGGTGAAGAGATATGCAAAAGATGGGAAAAAGATTCCCCAAATGGATTGAAATCGTGACTTAAATAGGGTTGGAATCAGGATCTACAGGAATTGATTTTTTCAGCGGCCTGTGAACAGTGACTTAAATAGGAATTGAATCTGCCGAAATACTCCCGAATTCACACTTTTCATTGAGGCCACATGAATGGGCACACCTGCTACAGTATTTTGCTGTAGTGATTTCCTAGCATTCCACAAGTTAGAACACATGAGTGTGACTGTCATTGTGCTCCTCCAATTTGTACGTTCACTCAAGCACCACGGAGTTTGGCACACACTTATATGTCTTTGAGCACAACTTGTGTCTTCATGTTTGTTCACTCCAAGATTTCATCATCAACTTTGGCTTCTTTCTTCCATACTTGTCTCCACAAACCTACATGCACAAAAGTAACACAAATACACATGTATGAGTGATAAAATCTAAGAAAAGTAATGCTCATTGTAAGAAAATAATACTTCATATTACTAATACACAAGTACTTATCAACCCACTAGGAGTTTAGCTCTCCATGGAGCAAGATACAATCAACAATGAAATCGAATGTAAAAGCATACAATCCATAAGAAAAACTGATGAGTGCTTGTGTGATAAGAATACGAACTGTTCTTTCCTTATGATGAGCATTACTTTTATCGGGTTTTAATACTAATATGTGTGTATTTATGTTACTTTCATGCAGATAGTGTTGTGAGGCCGAATATTAGAGAAAGAAGCCAATGTAGATCATATATGCACTATTTGGAGGAAAATCTTAAGAAGGTTCAAACGCAAAGACATAAGTCGGGTTCGAAATGCGGGAATGTGTGCCAACCTCTTCGTATTCAAGTTAGAATAACGATTTGGAGGGGCACAAGGGCAGTCACATTCAAGCATTCTGGCTTGTGCATTGACAACGCCCTTGCGCATGTCCCGCAAGTGCACGGGTTTGTTAAAGTAATAAAATCACAGGTGAGTGGGTATCGTATCCACAGGGAGTAGGGAGTAAAAAAACTTAAATTGTTTCTTAACTAAGCGAAATATGAATAGTGATTTGTGTGAGAAGATGTAATGAAAACAAAGATAAAAGAGACAAAAGAGAGAGAGCCCAAGTAAAGGAGAGGTAAGGCAATCGATATAAATGGGGTACTTGGATATTGATCTGCCTAGGACATCGTTTCAAGTGCAAAAATCTGCTATTATGCTTCCTAACTAATGCATAAATGAGTCTTGGAGATCCTTTAATACATGGTCCCAAATCTAAGGTCAACCATTCCTAACCCTATACATGTCCCAGAGGAGAAATTGAACAATCTCTCAACCTCGCACTCGTATAGAATTGCAATGAGTTCTAGGGATTCCAAGTGATAAATCCTCTTCCTATATGTAGACCTAACCCTTTGGTCTAGGCAGAAGGTCCCTAGCCATAATTAAGCCCTAGGTGCTAAAATCACTTCCACGCTTCACTCCATTGCACTCGCAACTAAGCCCCAGCGGAAGGTAATCCCTTAGCCTATTCACTCTACTATGTCTGCAATGAACTCGAGGAATTGGAGATAGAATAAATCACATTGGAGGGGAAAGGAGACACTTTAGAGACACCTAAGAGTGAAACCGATTCCTAAAGATAGATCCAACCCTAATTCCCGGCGAAGGATCCCTAATCACCTAGAAGGTCCCGGCGGAGAAATCTCTCAATCTCACGCCTCGCACCAAATATGGTAGCATAGAGTCGAGAGAATACGGAGATAGGAAACATTCAATCGGTAGGGAAAGGAGATGCTCCACTATCTCATGACTCACCCTCTCAATCCGAGTTGATTTGAGTTTTAATCTTGTGGTTGATTTGTTAGTTTGAAGTTCTAACTCTAATGGAGACCTCTCTCTCATTAAAGTAACAAATCATGCATATACAATCAACCATAAGGATTAATAAAACATGCAAGCAATGGGAACACAAGATTAAAACTCAAATCATCTCGGTTTAACTAGAAACATAAAGCAAATCAATACAAAAGAATAGATCCTAGGGTTCACATACCCAAGTACCTACTAGGGTTTAGCCCTCCATGGAGAAAGTTACAAGACAATGATTAATACAATGGAAAGCAACAAAAACCATTGAGAAAACCGCCTTAAATTCGTGATGATTGGCCTTGGTGGGTAGTTCAGCGTCTTGAAGGATTCCTCTCGGAAGCTAGGTCGTCGGTGGCTTCCCAAGTGCTATGACGGCGAAGGAAACTATCAAAGTTGGTGAAGAACACCCTCCAAATCAACAAAGACCTCCTCTCCAAAAACCCTAGCCGTCTCACCCTTCAAGAGCCGCACAAAACATGAGAAAGAATAGGGCAAAATAGCTATTTATAGGCCTTAGACCGCGTCTGTCACATGCCCCATGCGCCCATGTGGATTTTCCACATGCCCATGTGGGCTGCAGGAATTTCCATGTGGCATCGTAAATAGTTATTTTGCTACAACACTGCTACAGCAAAAAACACTATAGTGTTTTGCTACAGGACTTTGCTATATTACTATTCACAAAATGCCGTCCAAACACTCTTCTCTTGAGGCCACATGTTTGGGCACACGTCCATGTGGTAGGCTATAAGACTTTTCTTCATCGACGTATCTTTGAGAGGTCTTGCAATCTTCACAAAGAGAAGGAACATGAAGATGTGACTGCCTTTATGCCCTTCCAACTAGTAAATTGACTTGAATCTTCTTGGAAGTTGGCACACATCTCCATGTTCATGAACTCCTCTCGTGTCTTGGTCCTCGAATTGAGTAAGAACTCCCAACATTGTGTCTTTATAGCCTATCCTTGCTTCCTTTTTTACTCTTCAAGGCATTCACAACCTATATGCATAAAAGAACACCAAATACACAATATGAGACATAAACCTTGGTAAAAATGATGCTTAATGCATGTAAAACATATATAAAAATATTAATACTCAAGCACTTGTCACTCACCCTCTCAACCCTCTCCAATCTAGCTTTGTCTAACTCTTGTGGTGTGTCACTCACTCACAAGGGTTACCAACAAGAACTCTCAACCCTAATGTCACTCTAAGGGAGTATTCATACAATCAATGTATTCAAGATTGGAACTCAATAAAACCATCAATTAATGAAATCATAATAACAAGGTTCAATGAAATGAATACATCTTAGGGTTCACAATCCAAGTACCCACTAGGGGGTTTAGCTCTCCATGGAGCTAATTACAATCAATGAAATCGAATGTAAAACAAATAAATCCATAGAAAACCCCCTCTATAGTCATGACGATGGTCTTGTGGAGAGTCCTCTACTCGTGCAAAGGTCCCTTTGTCTGGCCTAGGATACACCTCGCCGGATCGGTGCCGAAGATCGCTCTCCCACTAGCCTTCTTCCAAACGGAGTGCGATGTCAGAGCTGTAGAACCTCTCCCAATCCCTAGACAATACTTCTCAAAACCCTAGCCACAGCCTTCTCTCAAGTTGGGGAAAAGATGGAGAAAAGAATGCTGAAATCGGGGATAAAATCAGCATTTAAAGGGCAGGAATCGGGAATCCATACGCCCCTGTGGATATTCCACACGGCCTTGTGGAATTAACACACGGGTGTGTGGAATTTCCACACACCCATGTGTCTTATCTGGTCAACTCCTTCTTCGGCCGTGATAAGTGCTTCTGTGATATGAATGCAAAGCATTCTTTCCTTATGTTGAGCATTACTTTTCTCGGGTTTCTACATTAATATGTGTGTTTTTATGTTACTTTCGTGCAAGTAGGGTTGTGAGGTCGAGTATGAAGGAAAGAAGCCAATGTGGATCATAATGCACCGATTTTGGAGGAAATCTTGCTAAGGTTCAAACACGAAGACATAGGTCGGGTGCGAGATGCTAAAGTGTGTGCCAACCTTCTCATATTTGAGATAGCACAACAATTTGGAGGGGCACAAGGGCAGTCACACTCAAGCATTCTGACTTATGCACATAGAACAAGATCTCCACCAAATTGTCCGTCATTAAAGAAGCAAAGCGATCCACAACGTGAACGTGTGCCCGTTTACGTCACCTCAATGAAAGTATGGGCTCGGGAAGCATTTTAGGCCAGGTATTGTAGCAGAACACTGTAGTAAACGGACTGTAGCGGCACTGTTCACACCCGGCCGAGAAAACAGGAATTCAAAGAATCCACACGTGCGTGTGGAAATTATACACGCCCGTGTGGTAATTCCACATGGGCGTATGAAAAATCCACAGGCCCATATGGTCACCTGATTCCAGCACTATTTAAAGCCGATTCAGCCCCGATTTCAGCATTCTTTTCTCCATCTTTTCCCCAACTTGAAAGAGGGTTTCGGCTAGGGTTTTGAGAGGTATTGGCTAAGGTTTTGGAGAGGTTCTACGGCTCCGACATCATCATTCCTTAGGAAGAAGGTTGGTAGGGGAGCTTCCGTCGAGGCGTATCCTATACCGGACGAGGGAATCCTTGGACGACGAGTAGAGAACTTTCCACAAGACCATCGACATGACTATCGAGGGGGTTTCTCTATGGATTCATTGCTTTTACATTCTATTTCTTTTATTGTACTTAGCTCAATGGAGAGCTAAACCCCTAGTGGGTACTTGGGTATTTGTGAACCCTAGGATGTATTTGTTTCATTGAATCTCTTTATTATGCTTTCAATTAATTGATGTTTATTATGAGTTCCAACCTAGAATGCTTGATTGCATGAACATTTCCCCTAGAGTGACACTATGGTTGAGAGTTCTTGTTGGTAACCTTGTGAGTGAGTGACACACCACGAGCGTTAGACAAAGCTAGGTTGGAGAGGATTGAGAGGGTGAGTCGAGAGGTACAGGAGCATCCCCTTTCCCCTCCGGTGTGATAGATTCGACCTCCATTCCTCGAGTTCTTTGCGGCCATAATAGAGTGGATGGTCTAAGAGATGACCCTCCGCTGGGGCTTAGTTGTGCGTGGAACGGAGTGAAGCGTTGAGATGATCTTAGTATCTATGTCTTAATTGTGGTTAGGGACCTTCCACCTGGACCAAAGTGTTAGGTCTATAATTAGGAAGTGATTTATCACTTGGAATCCCTAGAGGTCATTGCGACTCTATGCGAGTGCGAGGTTGAGATGTTATCTAATCTCTCCTCCGGGACATGTATAGAGTTAGGCATAGTTGACCTTAGATTTGAGACTATGTATTTAAGGATTTCCACGACTCAACATTGCATTGATTAGGAAGCATAATAGAGGGTTCTTGCACTTGAAACGATTGTCCTAGGCAGAGCATTATCCGAGTACCCCATCTTTATCGATTGTCTTACCTCACTCTTTACTCGTACTCTCTTACTTGTTGTTTTTACTTTTGAGATTGAATCATTGTCACACTTATCACTACTGATCTTTCACATAACTAAGAAGTGGATTGAGTATTTTTATTCACTATTCCCTATGGATTCGATACCCGTTCATCCGGGATTATTACTTCGACAAACCCGTGCACTTGCGGGATATCCGGGATTAAGTATTTTTATTCGCATGTATTCATTGCTTTATCTCTTATATTCTCGAGTTATTTTGTTTTTATTGAGCTTCACTGAACCTCCTCGTGTATGCGTGCAGATGGTCTTGTCATCATGGGAATTGAGACTTTGTCATGGGCACGGCCAATGTGCTTTGGCACTTGGCATTGTGAGCTTCACAACCCGTCGAAACATTACTCCCAAGGACTTAGCTCCATCAAACGTGACACTAGGAGTCAGGGAAGTATTGTTCTGATTGCTTCTCCCACATCTATTCTTCATTAATATATATTTTGAGTGAGCTTGCATATGTACATTGAGGACATTGTACAACTTAAGTGTGGGGGGAGTTTCATAGTGCACACATCTTTTTTATTGTTCTTGATTGATATACATGCTCACATAGCCAATGGCGGTTCACCTTAGTTACATTGATTGTATTCTTGAGTCTAGGAGAAATTTTAACATTGAATGTTCTCATGCTCTAGTTTTGCTTGAATGTCTAGGAATTTTTACCCGATTTATACTTGTTACACTACTCACTTATTAGACTCTTTTGGAAACTCAAGTTTGATGTTAAAGGGACTAGTTATAGTTGTTTCTTATGTTAAATTCTGAAAAAAAAAATGAAAAATTAAAAGAAGGAACAAAATAGTTTTATTGGTTATTTGTGCTTGTTGGGTGGAAAGAGCTACCACCTATGAAGTATGAAGCTACTCTCATAAGTCGGATACTAGCTATGCCCTAATGAGAGAAAAGAGCTATCTCATAGAATGAGTGAAAGCTACCACTGCGGTAGAAAGAGCTACCACCTCGAAAGTGTGAAAGCCACCTTAGCGGCCGCTTTGGAAAGGGCTACCTTAGAGGATGTTTGATGCTACTACCATCTTTGAAATTGTTGTCACTTTTGTAGATAAATAAGTCCCTTGTACTTAGAACTTTGAGGAGTATACATTGGGTTGTTTTGAGTGAGTTCACACACGTACACGATTTCGGGTTTTGTTGTCCTTTTTGATTCAAGCTTTTAGCTAGAGCTTTGATTTTTTGTATTTAATATTGAATTTTCCCTTACTTGTAGAATGCTTTCTCTGTACACTTTGGTGAACCTAAAGCCAAGCACTTCCAATATTTCCTTCACCTATGCACAGAATGTTTAATTTTTGCTTGAGGACAAGCAAAAGCTTAAGTGTGGGGGAGTTTGATAAGTTCTTGTGTGATATGAATGCGAAGCATTCTTTCCTTATATTGAGCATTACTTTTCTCGGGTTTCTACATTAATATGTGTGTTTTTATGTTACTTTCGTGCAGGTAGGGTTGTGAGGTCGAGTGTGAAGGAAAGAAGCCAATATGGATCATAATGCACTGATTTTGGAGGAAATCTTGCTAAGGTTCAAACGCAAAGACATAGGTCGGGTGCGAGATGCTAGAGTGTGTGCCAACCTTCTCCTATTTGAGTTTGCACAACAATTTGGAGGGGCACAAGGGCAGTCACACTCAAGCATTCCGACTTATGCACACAGAAAAAGATCTCCACCAACTTGTCCGTCATTAAAGAAACAAAGTGATCCACGATGTGAACGTGTGCCCGTTTGCGTCACCTCGATGAAAGTATGGACTCAGGAAGTATTTTAGGCCAGGTATTATAGCAGAACACTGTAGCGAAAGTACTATAGCAGCACTGTTGATAAGTGCTTGTGTGATATGAATGCGAAGCGTTCATTCCTTATGTTGAGCATTACTTTTCTCAGGTTTTTACACTAATATGTGTGTTTTTATGTTACTTTCGCGCAGGTAGGGTTGTGAGGCCAAGTATGAAGGAAAGAAGCCAATGTGGAATACAATGCACCGATTTTGGAGGAAATCTTGCTAAGGTTCAAAAGCGAAGACATAGGTCGATGTGAGATCCTAGAGTGTGTGCTAACCTCCTCGTATTCGAGTTGGCAGATCCATTTGGAGGGGCACAAAGGCAGTCACACTCGAGCATTCCGACTTATGCACATAGAACAAGAGCTTCACCAACGTGCCTATCATTGAAGATGCAAGTGATCCACGATGTAAACGTGTTCCCGTTTGCGTTACTCCGATGAAAGTATGGGTTCGGGAAGCTATTCAGGCCGGGACTGTAGTAGAGCACTGTAGCAACATGGTAGGAAGTACTGTAGCAGCACTGTCCACAGCCGGCCGAGAAAACAGGAGTTCAGAGGATCCACACGGGCGTGTGGAAATTATCCACGCCCGTGTGGATATTCCCCACGGGGGGTTAAAGCATCCACGCCCGTGTAGTCGCCCAATTCCAGCCCTATTTAAATTTGAATCAGCCCCGATTTTAGTATTCTTTTCTCCATATTTTCCCCAACTTGAAAGAGGGCTTCGGCTAGGATTTCGAGGGGTATTGGCCAAGGTTTTGGAGAGGTTCTACCGCTCTGACATCGTCATTCCTTAGGAAGAAGGTTGGTAGGGGAGCTTCCGTCGAGACGTATCCTATAACGGACGAGGGAATCCTTGGACGATGAGTAAAGGACTTTCCACAAGACCATCGACACGACTATCGAGGGGGTTTCTTTATGGATTCATTGCTTTTACATTCTATTTCTTTGATTGTACTTAGCTCCATAGAGAGCTAAACCCCTAGTGTGTACTCGGGTATTGTGAACCCTAGGATGTATTTGTTTCTTTGAACCTCTTTATTATGCTTTTAATAAATTGATGTTTATTGTGAGTTCCAACCTTGAATGCTTGATTGTATGAAAATTTCCCCTAGAGTGGCAATAGGGTTGAGAGTTCTTGTTGGTAACCTTGTGAGTGAGTGACACACCACGAGCGTTAGACAAAGCTAGGTTGGAGAGGGTTGAGAGGGTGAGTTGAGAGATACAGGAGCATCCCCTTTCCCCTCTGACGTGATAGATTCTACCTCCGTTCCTCGAGTTCTTTACGGCCATAATAGAGTGGATGGTCTAAGAGATGAACTTCCGGTGGGGCTTAGTTGCGTGTGCAACGGAGTAAAGTGTTGAGGTGATCTTAGTATCTAGGGCTCAATTGTGGTTAGGGACCTTCCACCTGGACCAAAGGGTTAGGTCTATAATTAGGAAGAGATTTATCACTTGGAATCCCTAGAGCTCATTGCAACTCTATGTGAGTGCGAGGTGTTGAGATTATTCGATTTCTCCTCCGGGACATGTATAAAGTTAGGTATAGTTGACCTTAGATTTGGGACTATGTAATTAAGGATTTCCACAACTCACCATTGCATTGATTAGAAAGTATAATAGAGTGTTCTTGCACTTGAAACAATTATCCTAGGCGGAGCATTATCCGGGTACCCCATCTTTATCGATTGCCTTACCCCCTTCTTTACTTTTGCTCTCTTACTTGTTGCTTTTACTGTTGAGAATTGAAACATTGTCACACTAATTATAATTGATCTTTTACATAGCTAAGAATCGAATTAAGTATTTTTATCCCCTACTCCCTGTGGATTCGATACCCGCTCATCTGGGATTATTACTTCGACAAACCCGTGCACTTGCGGGATATACGCAAGGGAACCTTCTCAACTGTTCACAGCCGGCCGAGAAAACTGGAATTCAGCAAATCCACATGGGCATGTGGAAATTATACACGTCCGTGTGGAAATTCCCCATTGGCGTCTGAAAATTCCACAGGCCCGTGTGGTCGCCCGATTCTAGCTCTATATAAAGCCGATTCAGCCCCGATTTCAGCATTCTTTTCTCCATCTTTTCCGCAACTTGAGTGAGCATTTCGGCTAGGGTTTTGAGAGGTATTGGCTAAGGTTTTGGAGAGGTTCTATGGCTCCGACATCATCATTCCTTAGGAAGAAGGTTGGTAGGGGAGCTTCCGTCGAGGCGTATCCTATACCGGACGAGGGAATCCTTGGACGACGAGTAGAGGACTTTCCACAAGACCATCGACATGACTATCGAGGGGGTTTCTCTATGGATTCATTGCTTTGACATTCTATTTCTTTGATTGTACTTAGCTTCATGGAGAGCTAAACCCCTAGTCGGTACTTGGGTATTTGTGAACCCTAGGATGTATTTGTTTCATTGAATCTCTTTATTATGCTTTCAATTAATTGATGTTTATTATGAGTTCCAACCTAGAATGCTTGATTGCATGAACATTTCCCCTAGAGTGACACTAGGGTTGAGAGTTCTTGTTGGTAACCTTGTGAGTGAGTGACACGCCACGAGCGTTAGACAAAGCTAGGTTGGAGAGGATTGAGAGGGTGAGTCGAGAGGTACAGGAGCGTCCCCTTTTCCCTACGGTGTGATAGATTCGACCTCCATTCCTCGATTTCTTTGAGGCCATAATAGAGTGGATGGTCTAAGAGATGACCCTCCGCTGGGGCTTAGTTGCGCGTGGAACGGAGTGAAGCGTTGAGATGATCTTAGTATCTATGTCTTAATTGTGGTTAGGGACCTTCCACCTGGACCAAAGTGTTAGGTCTATAATTAAGAAGAGATTTATCACTTGGAATCCCTAGGGCTCATTGTGACTCTATGCGAGTGCTAGGTTAAGAGGTTATCTAATCTCTCCTCCGGGACATGTATAGAGTTAGGCATAGTTGACCTTAGATTTGGGACTATGTATTTAAGGATTTCCATGACTCACCATTGCATTAATTAGGAAGCATAATAGAGGGTTCTTGCACTTGAAATGATTGTCCTAGGTGGAGCATTATCCTAGTACCCCATCTTTATCGATTGCCTTATCTCACTCTTTACTCGTACTATCTTACTTGTTGTTTTTACTTTTGAGAATTGAATCATTGTCACACTTATCACTACTGATTTTTCACATAGCTAAGAAGCGGATTAAGTATTTTTATTCCCTATTCCCTGTGGATTCGATACCCCGCTCATCCGGGATTATTACTTTGACAAACCCTGCACTTGCGGGATATACGTAAGGGGACCTTGTCAGGCCGGCTATGAATAGTACCTGCTATAATATTTTGTTGCAGTGCCCTGCTACATTACCGATCCGAAATACTCCTGAAACCATGCTTTCATCAAGGTAATGTAAATCGGCACACATTTACGTCGTAGATCGCTTTACTCTTTCAATAAACGTGTACATTGGTGGAGATCTTGCTATACATGCACCAGCCAGAATACTTGAATGTGACTGCCTTTGTACCCCTCCAAATCATTGTGCTAGCTTGAATATAAGGTGGTTGGTACACATTCTAGCATCTTGAACCTGACTTATGTCTTTGCGTTTGAACCTTCTCAAGATTTCCTCCAAATGGTGCACTCACGATCTACATTGGCTTCTTTCTCTAAGATTCGGCTTCACAACCCTATATGCATGAAAGTAACATAAATACACACATATTAGTGTTAAAACCCGATAAAAGTAATGCTCATCATAAGGAAAGAACACTTCGCATTCTTATCACACAAGCACTTATCATGCATGTATAGCAAGATCTCCACCAACATGTCCATTGTTGAAGAAGCAAAGCGATCTATGACGTAATCGTGTGCCTCTTTATGTTACCTCAATGAAAGTATGAATTCAGGAGTGCTTTCAGGATGGTAATGCAGCAGGGCATGTAGCAAACACTGCAGCAAAATACTATAGCAGTTACTATTCATAACCGCCCGAAGAAGGATGAAAACA
This sequence comes from Dioscorea cayenensis subsp. rotundata, assembly GCF_009730915.1. Classification (NCBI taxonomy): domain Eukaryota; kingdom Viridiplantae; phylum Streptophyta; class Magnoliopsida; order Dioscoreales; family Dioscoreaceae; genus Dioscorea; species Dioscorea cayenensis. Next base: position 11,463,266 of record NC_052486.1, read on the forward strand.
GAGAATCCACACAAGCGTGTGAAAATTCCACATGCCAGTGCGAAAAATCCATAGGGGCGCCCACATGGGCGTGTGGTTTCCCGATTCGAGCCCTATTTAAGGCCTATTTCAGCCCCGATTTCAAGATTCTTTTCTCCATCTTTTCCCCAACTTGAGAGAAGGGTTGTAGCTAGGGTTTGGAGAGGTATTGGCTAAAGATTTGGAGAGGTTCTATGGCTCTGACATCTCACACTGTTTGGAAGAAGGTTAGTGGGAGAGCTTTCATCGGTACCGATCCGATGAGGTCTATCCTAGGCCGTACAAAGGGACCGTTGGATGAGTAGAGGACTCTCCACAAGACCATCACCACGAATACAAAGGGGTTTTCTATGGATTCTTTGCTTTTACATTTGATTTCATTGATTGTAATTAGATCCATGTAGAGCGAAACCCCCTAGTGGGTATTTGGGTATTTGTGAACCCTAGGATGTATTCGTTTAATTCAACCTCTTTATTATTCTTTCAATTAATTGATGTTTTATTTGAGTTCCAATCTTAAATACTTGATTGTATGAATACTTCCTTAGAGTGACACTAGGGTTGAGAGTTCTTGTTGGTAACCCTTGTGAGTGAGTGACACACCACGAGAGTTAGACAAAGCTAGATTGGAGAGGGTTGAAAGGTTGAGTCAAGAGGTAGCGGAGCGTCCCATTTTCCCTCTGGCATGATTTATTCTACCTCCATTTCCTTAAGTTCTTTGCGGTTATAGTAGAGTGAATAGGCTAAAGGATGACCTTCCGTTGGGGCTTAGTTGCGGGTGCAATGGAGTGAAGCGTTGAAGTGATTTTAGCACTTAGGGCATAATTGTGGCTAGAGACCTTCCACCTGGACCAAAGGGTTAGGTCTACATCTAGGAAGAGGATTTATCACTTGGAATCCCTAGAACTCATTGCAATTCTATATGAGTGCGAGGTTGAGAGGTTATTCAATTTCTCCTCCGGGACATGTATAGAGTTTGGCATGGTTGACCTTAGATTTAGGATAATGTATTTAAGGATCTCCATGACTCATTATTGCATCAGTTAGGAAGTATAATAGAGGGTTCTTGCACTTGAAACGATTGTCCTATATGGAGTAATGTCCGGGTACCCCATTTATATCTATTTCCTTACCTTTTCTTTTACTTGTGCTATCTTTCTTGTTCTTTTACTTTTGATATTTCACATCTTGTCACACATATCACTATTCATCTTTCACTTAGTTAAGAAACAATTTAAGTGTTTCTATTCCTACTCCCTGTGGATACGATACAACACTCATCTGGGATTTTATTACTTTGACAAACCCGTGCACTTGCGGGACATACACAAGGTGCGTTGTCAAGGTTTTGGCGCCATTGCCAGGGAGTAGGCATTTAGAGATACTTTGGACTTTGTTTTCGTTGCTATGCATTCATTCTTTGTAGTTCACATCTTCTTTTCTATCATCGTTATAATTTGTTCTTTTCCTTTGATTACAAAAATGAAAAAAATGATTAACATGGCCGAGTTATTCGACACTATCACGTCAATAGCTGAAAATGTGAAACAGAAAGTTTAACTGTTTGCTGTACAGGACACACCGTGTAATTCCCCGCTAGAATAGTACACTATTCAACAGCCTATGGAAGAGTCAGTTGAAGAGTACATTGCCAGAATTCAAGGGCAGAAATGTGAATTAGATAGTGTGATAGATCAAGTTGAGAGATCTGCGTTGGCATTGATGAGTGACTAATTAGAAGAAAGTTTGGAGAGAGTCCTCGCTCAGTTTGATTCGTCATATCATGAACAAAGGTAGGAACTTTTCTCTGTGGGAGTGTCGATGTCAGGAAGGGATACTTGTGGAATAGAAGCATTGATAGCCATTGAAGATCATACAGAAACACATTCACATGTGGAAGAAGGGGAGAACGAATGTGAACATGAGGCGGATAATTTTGAGGAGATTGACAAGTTGAAAGAGAGCATGTTGGGCCCATCAATTGATGAACCACCAGAACTAGAGCTTAAAACCCTACCATCATATTTGGAGTATACCTTCTTGATGGAGGAATCTAAATTCCCGGTGATTGTGGCTTCAAACTTGTTTAGGGATCAAAAGGACAAGCTTGTTAGCTTGTTGAAAAGGCATGAATCTGCTATTGCATGGAAAATTTCAGACATTAAGGGCATAAATCCGTCATTCTACACTCATGAAATTCTAATGGAAGATGACTATAAATCTGTGATCGAACCTCAGTGAAGATTAAATCTGAACATGAAGGAAGTTGTCAAGGCGGAGGTGGTGAAGCTCCTAGATGCAGGAATCATCTACCCCATATCTGACAATGCATGGGTGAGCCCAACACAAGTGGTTCCAAAAAAAGGGTGGATGACAGTGTTGAGAAATGAAAAAGAATGAATTGATTCCAACCAGGACAGTCACGGGATGGCGAGTTTGCATTGATTATAGAAGACTAAATGATGCCACTCGAAAAGATCATTTCCCTATTGCCGTTCATCGATCAGATGTTGGAACCACTGGCAAGGCATCAATTTTATTGTTTCCTTGATGGCATGTCTCGATATTTTCAAATCTCTATAGCTCCAGAAGACCAGGAGAAGACCACATTTACTTGCTGACAAGGTCCCCTAGCGTATATCCTGCAAGTGCACGGGTTTGTCGAACTAATAATCCATAGGGAGTAGGGAATAAAAACACTTAATCCGCTTCTTAGCTATGTGAAAGATCAATAGTGATAAGTGTGACAATGATTCAATTCTCAAAAGTAAAAACAACAAGTAAGAGAGCATGAGTAAAGGAGGAGGTAAGGCAATCAATAAAGATGGGGTACTCGGATAATGCTCTGCCTAGGATAATTGTTTCAAGTACAAGAACCCTCTATTATGCTTCCTAATCAATGCACTGGTGAGTCATGGAAATCCTTAATTACAAAGTCCCAAATCTAAAGTCAACTATGCCTAATTCTATACATGTCTCAGAGGAGAGCTTAGATAACCTCTCAACCTTGCACTCGAATAGAGTTGCAAAGAGCTCTAGGGATTCCAAGTGATAAATCTCTTCCTAATTATAGACCTAACCCTTTGGTCTAGGTGGAAGCTCCCTAATTAAGCCCAAGATACTAAGATCACCTCAACGCTTCACTCCGTTGCACGCGCAACTAAGCCCCAGCGGAGGGTCATCCCTTAGACTATTCGCTCTATTATGGCCGCAAAGAACTCGAGGAACAGAGGTAGAATCTATCACGTCGGAGGGGAAAGGGGACGCTCTTGTACCTCTCGACTCACCCTCTCAACCCTCTCCAACCTAGCTTTGTCTAACGCTCATGGTGTGTCACTCACTCACAAGGTTACCAACAAGAACTCTCAACCCTAGTGTCACTCTAAGGGAAATGTTCATCCAATCAAGCATTCAAGGTTGGAACTCAACAAATATCAATTAATTGAAAGCGTAATAAATAGATTCAATGAAACAAATACATCCTAGGGTTCACAAATACCCAAGTACCCACTAGGGGTTTAGCTCTCCATGGAGCTAAGTAAACTCAAAGAAACAGAATGTAAAAGTAATAAATCCATAGAGAAACCCCCTCAATAGTCGTGTCGATGGTCTTGTGGAAAGTCCTCTACTCATCGTCCAAGGATTCCCTTGTCCGGTATAGGATACGCCTCGACGGAAGCTCCCTTACCAAGCTTCTTCCTCAGGAATGACGATGTCGGAGCCGTAGAACCTCCCTAAAATTTAGCCAATACCTCTCAAAACCGTAGCCGAAATCCTCTCTCAAGTTGGGGAAAAGATGGAGAAAAGAATGCTGAAATTAGGGATGAAATCGGCTTTAAATAGGGATAGAATTGGGCATCCACACGGTCCTGTGGATTTTTCACACGCCCATATGGAATTCCCACACGGGCGTTGGTAATTTCCACACGCCTGTGTGGATTCTCTGGAATTTCTATTTTCTCGGCCGTTATGAACAGTGCTGCTACAGTATTTTCGTTCCATTGTTCTGCTACAGTACCTGTCCTGAAATACTCCCCGAGTCCATACTTTCATCGAGGTGACGCAAACGGGCACACGTTCACATCGTGGATCATTTTGCTTCTTTAATGATGGACAAGTTGGTGGAGATTTTGTTCTATGTGCATAAGTCAGAATGCTTGACTGTGACTGCCCTTGTGCCCCTCCAAGTGGTTGTGCTAACTCAAATACGAAGAGGTTGGCGCACACTCTAGAATCTCACACCCAACCTATGTCTTCACGTTTGAACCTTAGCAAGATTTCATCCAAAATCGGTACATTATGATCCACATTGGTTTCTTTCCTTCATACTGGCCCTCACAACCCTACCTGCACGAAAGTAACATAAAAACACACATATTAGTGTAAAAACCCGAGAAAAGTAATGCTCAACATAAGGAAAGAATGCTTCACATTCATATCACACATGCATTTATCACTTGCCCTTACGGTACCTTTGCTTACAGAAGAATGCCTTTCGCGTTGTGTTTTCCACCAACGACATTCTAGTGCTGCATGACGGCCATTTTTGATGATCTTTTGGATGATATTATGGAGGTGTTCATGGATGACTTTTCAGTATTCGAAGACTTCTTTGATATCTGCTTAAAGAATTTGGAGAGAGTGTTAGTGAGATGTGAAGAAACGAACCTCGTTCTCAATTGGGAGAAGTGTCACTTTATGGTCTAAGAAGGCATCATCCTTGGAGATAAGATTTCCCAAGCAGATATGGAGGTGGATAAGGCAAAGATTGAGGTCATTGAAAAGCTTCCTATACCTACAAATGTAAAAAAGGATCCACAGTTTCTTGGGGCATGCAGGTTTTTACAGAAGGTTTATCAAGGACTTTTCTAAGATCACACAACCGTTGACTAAGCTCCCAGAAAAAGATGCTCCCTTTGATTTTGGGGTGACTGTTTGAGTGTATTTAATTTGTTAAAGGAAAGATTAGTGCAAGCACCAATTTTGATGTGATGCAAGTGACTACACCGTGGGAGCAGTGCTTGGGCCACGGAAAAGATAAGCAGTTTTGACTGATCTATTATGGTATCAAGACTCTTACAAGTGCTCAAGAGAATTATACAACCACCGAAAAGGAGTTGTTAGCAGTGGTGTTTGCTTTTGACAAGTTCAGACCATACCTCATTTTATCTATGGGCCACAATGTTCACAGATCATTCGACACTTTGTTATCTCTTGAACAAGGCAGACGCAAAGCCGAGATTGATTTGCTAGATCTTATTGTTACAAGAATTTGATATGGAAATAAAAGATAAGAGGGGAACTCAAAATGTGGTTGCAGATCACCTTTCAAGATTAGAAGGTTGTGAGGGGCAAGAACCGGCAAGCAAGGAAATCAATGACTTCTTCCCTGAAGAACATTTGTATGCAGTACAAGAATGAAAGTCAAAGGATACTCCATGTTTTCATGGATTTTGCAAACTATTTATCAGGAAAGGTGTTGAAGTAGGACCTCAATTTTCAACAGTAGAAAAAGTTTTTTAGTGACTTGAAGAACCATTTTTGGGATGATCCCTACCTGTTCCGTATTTATGTAGATCATGTGGTTCGAAGATGTGTTTCAAGGGAGGAAGGTTGGAACATTATTGTGCACTGTCATTCGGGTCCCGTTGGGGGCATTATGCTTCAAGCCGAACTACTCGAGAAAGTTCTGGCCACTGGGTTTGATTGGCCAACTTTATTCCAAGATGTTCATCAGTTTGCTTTACAATGTGACAGTAGTCAGAGGGCTGGAAACCTATCATGAAGAGATGAGATGCCTCAGAATCTGATGTAGTTTTGTGAGGTGTTTGATGCATGGGGAATTGACTTCATGGGGCCATTTCCGAAGTCCAATGGTAATCAATACATTCTAGTGGCAGTTGACTATGTTTCTAAATAGGTGGAGGCCCAAGCTCTTCCAACTAATGATGCAAGAATTGTGGTGAAGTTTTTGAAGAGGTTGTTTACTCGATTTGGTGCTCCAAGAATCATCATTAGCGATAGGGGAACTCATTTTTGCAACACACAGCTTGTGAAAGTGTTGAAGCGTTATGGAGTGCATCATCATCTTGCTTCTCCCTACCACCTGCAAATGAGCAGACAAGTGGAAGTCACAAACAGAGAGCTTAAGAGGATCTTAACCAAATCCATAGAACAAGGAAAGTGGGATTGGTCGGAACGGTTAGATGACACACTTTGGGCTCATCGAACAGCGTACAAAACTCCAATAGGGACCACTCCCTATAACTTGGTGTATGGAAAATCCTGTCATTTGCCAGTGGAATTAGATCATAAAGCATATTAGGCAATCAAGGTAATGAATTTTAACTTGAGAAAATCAGGGGGGCAATGAATGTTACATCTCAATGAGCTAGATGAATGGAGGTTGAAAGCATATAAGAATGCAAGGATATATAAGGAACGAATTCAGAAGTGGCATGACAAGCAAATTAAGAATCTAAAAGAGTTCAAAGTGGGCGATCAAGTGCTACTATTCAATTATCGTCTACGGTTATTTTCGAGGGAACTCAAGTCTAGATGGTTTGGCCCTTATACAGTAACTAAAGTTTCACCTCATGGAGCTATTGAGATCACCCATCCGGAGAAGGCTACATTCAAGGTAAATGGACATAGGCTGAAACTATATTATGGAGGGGAGGTTAGTAATGACGACAAGGAAGTGTTTTTCCTTCATAAACCCCCGTGAGGTAAAACAAGGTGCGTCAAGCTTAGTGACATAAACCAAGCGCTTCTTGGGAGGCAACCCAAGTGTTTACTATTTTCTTAGTTAGTAGTTTAGTGTTTACACGAATTAAGTGTTGAGTTTTGGTGTCTCTATTTTTAGATGCTTTTATTGTGCGGTTTTAATGTCATCGTGTGTTTTCATGTTGATTTGGCGAAGTATAGGTCGTTTGAGATTATTTTTCGTGTTTTCTCTGGTTAAAGTTGCCTTATAAAGAAGGCTCTGAGTGTATAGTTGTGTTAAGAAATTTTCTGCAGTGCTTGCAAAGTTTCTAAGTGTCCGGAGAAAACACACGCCTGTGTGGAATTTTTGCACGGGCGTGTGTTTTTTTCAGAGCTCATCCAAAGACGGCACATGGGACGTGGACTTGCCCCTATGAGTGACCTTGTGACTTTAACACACCCGTGGGTAATTTCAGCACGAGTGTGCATTTCCCTGCAGAGAGTTAGCGAATTATCCCAAGAGCACACAGGGACGTGGACTCGCCCCTATGGCCGAACCTATGATAAATGCACGGGCGTGGGTCATTTCTGCAGGCTCATGTGGATGTGTTCAGAGAGGTTGAGTGTCTTTCCCAAGAGCGCATAGGGGTGTCCGTCTGCCCCTGTGAGTCCCTCATGTGGAGGCGCACAGGCGTGGGTGAGTTCCACACGCCCGTGTGGATCTTCAGGAATCAGAAGGTTGCGTTCTCTCTTGATAAATCGTTTAAACCCTATTCATCAGCAGACCTTCAAACACTCAAAACATTCTCTGACATTCTACCGACCTCGCATTGTTGATTTTTGAGTCGAATAATTGAGTATTTCACCGATTTCAGGGGTCTTAGCTTTATCTCATCACCCTTGTTTTCCCTCGTCACCGATTTTCTTTGATTTTATTCGATTTTCTTCGATTAAACTGGCTAATGTGCCTCGGTTTCTTAATAGAATAAATATGATTTGTTTTTGTCGAGCTTTGGAAGTGAGATAGTGGTGCATTTGTGGAATTTGCCATAAGGGCCATGCGGTTTTCACGGCCCGTGTGGTTTCCTGCAATATTAAGTTATGAATGAATCTGATTGATTTCCTTCTAATACATGTAGGTATGGCTCCCAGATCAAAGAAGGCAGCTGGTAAATGTCCTAGAGAGTCTACTCCTGAGCCGGAATGCCTCGAATTCATATTTCCCGAGTATCAAGCTCGATTTGAGCGACTAGCGAAGCTTAAGTTTGGTCAAACACGAATCCCAAATGTGAATTCATTTAGGGAGGTACAACAAGCACATGACATGGCTGATGAGGTCGAGAAGCTACTATCGGTGGATAGTTGGTGCAAGCTGTTGATTATTCGTGACCCTGCTGTCCGCTTACTCACATTAGAGGTGCTCGCCTCATTCGAGTTTGATCGTTCTTATGCTTACTTCGATAGTATTGGCGTCATTCAGTTCAGAGCTTTTGGGTAGTATTATAGTATGAGTGTTACACAGTTCTCTGTTAGGCTTGGTTTATATGATGAGGAGTACACTAAGAAGGAGGAGTATGAGGATCTCCCAATTGAGATCAAGGGAGGCTTATCCCCAGGATGCGTATAAAATACTATATGGAAAGGGCCGGTATGAACTAGGAGTGTCTAAGGCCTCATACCTTCCTCGACCTAGTTACAAATATCTCCACGCCATCCTGAGAAGGTCAGTGAACGGTCGAGGCAATAGCACGGGAGTCCTAAGCAAGCAGGAACTTCTATATTTATACTCCATGGTATGGAGCGAACCAGTTCATTTGGAACACATTTTAGTGGAGTATCTGAAGCATCAAGGATAGTATCCCAAGCTGGGTGTTATTTTCTCAAGCCCATAATTGGTAGACTCATCTTGGGGATGGGTCTACGAGACACAATAAGAGGGGCTGAGAAGACGATAATACCAGCACCTCTAGGGCTGGAGACGATGAGATTGATGGGTATGGTCTGCAGGGTTCGGACAGGAGTTTATGCCTTGGTTCTACCAGCTCCAGAGATAGCGGGGAGGAGGGTGATGATGCTGAGGCTTCGTAGCCTGTTCATGAGCCTACGCCGACATAGATGGAGACCGATGCACCTCCGGTGGCAGAGGACCCACTCCCACTATGAATGTTTTCGCCATCTCGAGCCCATGGTAGCGTTGAGAGGCTCGAGAATGCTATGGGGGTGATACAGATAGAGATCACTGAGGTCTGAGCAGAGATTTCTGAGGTTCGGGCTGCATAGGCGGTACAGTATACAGAGTTTATGGAATGTTTCGACATGTTACAGCAGATTTTAGAGCAAGACGTCGCCTCATCATTTGTCTTGCGACCGAGGACTCCAAGGTCCCTCCGGCATCACCATCACAACCTCCACTAGCACCCTTTGATCTAGCACTTGTAGTAGCAGAGGATCCAGAGCGTGACACCGACACTTGATTTAATTTCTTTTGTTTTATTACTTTTTGCATTTCATTTTGGACTTGTATACTCAGAAAGGACTTTCCTTCTGAGTTTATTTTTGTTTTATTACCTTGAGTTGTATTCATTGATTTATCTTTTATATACTCAAGTTGTTTTTGTTTTATTGAGCTTTATTGAACCCCCTCGTGCATGTATGCAGATGGTCTTGTCATCATGGAAATTGAGAACTAGACATGGACACGGCCAATGGTGCTTCGGCACTTAGTCGTGTGTGCTTCACAACCTGTTGGAACATTATTCGCAAGGATTTAGCGCCATCAAATGTAAAGCAAGGAGTCAGGGGAGTATTTTTTTGATTGCTTCTTCCGCTTTTGTTCTTGATTGATATACATTATGAGTGAGCTTGAATGTGTATATTGGGGACAATGTACAACTTAAGTGTGGGGGGAGTTTCATAGTGCACACATCTCTTTTATATTAGTTTTGATTGATATACGTGCTCATATAGCCAATGGCAGTTTACCTTAGTTCTCAATTTTTAACATTGAATGTCTTCATGCTCTAGTTTTTGCTTGAATTTGTAGGATTTTTTGCCCGATTGACACTTGTTGCACTACTTACTATTTAAACTCTTTTGTAAACTCAAGTTTGATGTTAAAGGAACTAAGTATAGTTGTTTCTTTTGTTAATTCTGAAAAAAAAATGGAAAAATGAAAAGAAAGAACAAAATAGTTTTATTGTTTAGTTGTGCTGGTTGGGTGGAAAGAGCTACCACCTATGAAGTATGAAGCTACTCTCATAAGTCGGATACTTGTTATGCCCTAATGAGAGAAAGAGTTATCTCAATGGATGAGTGAAAGCTACCACTCTGGTAGAAAGAGCTACCACCTCGAAAGTGTGAAACCCACCTTAGCGGCTGCTTTGGAAAGGGCTACCTTAGAGGATGTGTGAAGCTACTACCATCTTTGAAATTTTGTTACTGTTTATAGATAAACTAAGTCCCTTTAGAACTTTGAGGAGTATACTTTGGGTTATTTTGAGTGAGTTCACACATTTACACGATTTCGGGTTTGTTGTCCTTTTTTATTCAAGTTTTAAGCTAAAACATTGATTTGTCATATTTAGTGTTGAAATCTCCTTTCCTTGTAGAATGCTCTCTTTTGTATGCTTTGGTGAACCTAAGGCCAAGAACTTCCAATATTTCCTTCATCTATACTTTAATATTTTAATTTTTGCTTGAGGACAAGCAAGAGCTTAAGTGTGGGAGAGTTTGATGAGTGCTTGTGTGATAAGAATACGAAGTGTTCTTTCTTTATGATGAGCTTTACTTTTATCGGGTTTTAACGCTAATATGTGTGTATTTATGTTACTTTCATGCAGATTGGGTTGTGAGGCCGAATATTAGAGAAAGAACCCAATGTAGATCGTAAATGCACTATTTGGAGAAAATCTTGAGAAGGTTGAAACGCGAAGACATAAGTCGGGTTCGAAATGCGGGAATCTGTGCCAAACTCCTTGTATTCAAGTTAGACAACGATTTGGAGGGGCACAAAGGCAGTCACATTCAAGCATCCCGGCTTGTGCATGTATAGCAAGATATCAAGCAACATGTCTGTTATTGAAGAAGCAAAGCGATCTACGCCGTAAACATGTGCCTGTTTATGTTACTTGGATAAAAGCATGGATTCTAGAGTATTTCGGGCTGACACTGTAGCAGGGTACTGTAACAAAACACTATAGTACTATTCACAGCCAGCCGAATAAGGAGAGGGCTGCGGCTAGGGTTTGGAGAGGCATTGGCTAGGGATTTGGAGAGTTTCTATGGCTCCGACATTGTGCTCCGTTTGGAAGAAGGTTAGTGTGAGAGCTTTCATCGGCACCTATCCGGCGAGGTGTATCCTAGGCCGGACAAAGGGACTGCTTGCTTCCCCGGAAGTGTACAGGATCGCCAAGTAATACCTCGTGTGGAGACACGAGGATCATATTTCACAGGGCTAAGGATCTCCTATTACTACTTCTCGAGCTATTATCTAGCCTAAGATCTCAAGTGATGGAATTTACTTTACTAGGTGCAATTAAAACTAAAACAAGATTATCAACAAGTTAGATAGAACAAGTAATGAGCAAGCAAGAAATTCAATGTAATGCAAAGGCCTATCGATGTGTATCCCCTTGAGGGGTTACCATGAAACATGGATGATGATTTAAAGATGCATGGGTAAAGTCAACCAAGAGATTTCTAGATTACAACAACCTCGATTTCTCGGTGATTAAACCCTAATCCCATACGAACATAGATAGAAATTTCTTGCAAATCCACATTCCTACAATTGCATTAAGCACAAGAAAATCTCAAATAGGAGTAAACCTACTCTTCTTTGGCTCAACCTAACATGGAGGGCTTCCAACACCCAATTTCTCAGCATGATGATACAAGTATCCCCTTCTAATCCATTCATGATCTAATACATGCGAGCAAGTCACATCTACATGCATCACTCATAAAAGAGCTACGGATTTCTCCTTAGTGCAACACTTAGCATGAAAACAATGGATTAAATCTCAAAATTACCCAAGCATGGAATTAACAAGTAATCATCCAAAATACATGATAAAACCCCCCAAGGTTAACCAACACCCGGTGGCCCTGGGGGTCTAGTGTGTCCTCATCCCACAACAAGCAATACAATCAAGTAAAACACAAAAAGATAAGCATAAATGACACTCCCTAGATGAAATAGTGGAGGAGGAGGAGACGGAGGTGGAAAATGTGCCGAATGATGCTTTCACCGCCAAAGGAATGTTGAATGACGCTTCCTCTAGCCACGGGTCTCATTCCTTCAAATCGTGGTAGATCTCCCCTTTTATGATGTTTCCTTCTTGCCTTGAGAGTCTTGGACCTTGGCCTTGAATAATCTCCTAGCTTCCTTGCCCTACTTCTCCTTCCCAAGGTAGCCCAAAGCCTCTCAAGTGGTCCCTCAAAATATGCCCAAATAAGTCCCTTGTTCTGCCCTAAAAGTCAGCATTTATATCCCCTCATGACATATGGGCCGTATAGGGGTCGTATGGGGGTCAGTATAGCACTCATAAACCCAAGATTCGCATTTCATACAGGGTGCATATGGCCTCCATATGGCCCTGTATACTGGGTAATATGGAAATCCGGGCAGACAACTCTAAATTATTCCGCTGCTACAGTGCATACGGCCCCCATACTTGGTAGTATGGGGGTGGTATGAAATTCTTGTTTTCTTCTCTTTTTGCCTAAGTGATATCTTCTTGTTCTCCATGCTTCCATATGCCCTACAGAGAAAATAATAGACGATTAAGCACAAAATGGGAAACCTCACAAAATACATGCAAAGTGAATACGATATATTTACGAAAACACCTACATTTAGACACTTATCAAGGACCCTTGGACAAGTAGAGGACTCTCCACAAGACCATCACCACGACTACAGAGGGGGTTTTCAATGGATTCTTTGCTTTTACATTTGACTCCATTGATTGTAATTAGCTCCATGTAGAGCTAAACCGCTTAGTGGGTACTTGGGTATTTGTGAACCCTACTAGGATGTATTTGTTTAATTGAACCTCTTTATTATGCTTTCAATTAATTAATGTTTTATTTGAGTTCTAATATTGAATGCTTGATTGTATTAATACTCCCTTAGAGTGACACTAGGGTTGAGAGTTCTTGTTGGTAATCCTTGTGAATGAGTGACACACCACGAGAGTTAGACAAAGCCAGATTGGAGAGGATTGAGAGGGTGAGTCGAGAGGTAGCGGAGCGTCCCCTTTCCCCTCCAACATGATTTATTCTACCTCCATTTCCTTAAGTTCTTTGTGGTCATAGTAGAGTGAATGGGCTAAAGGATGACCTTCAGCTGGGGCTTAGTTGCGGGTGCAATGGAGTGAAGCGTTGAAGTGATTTTAGCATCTAGGTCTTAATTATGGCTAGGGACCTTCCACCTGGACCAAAGGGTTAGGTCTACATCTAGGAAGAGGATTTATCACTTGGAATCCCTAGAACTTATTGTAATTCGATAAGAGTGCGAGGTTGAGAGGTTATTCAATTTCTCCTCCGAGACATGTATAGAGTTAGGCATGGTTGACCTTAGATTTGGGACCATGTATTTAAGGATCTCCATGACTCATTATTGCATCATTTAGGAAGTTTAATAGAGGGTTCTTGCATTTGAAATGATTGTCCTAGGCGGAGCAATATCTGGGTACCCCATTTATATGGATTGCCTTACCTTCTCCTTCACTTATGCTATCTTTCTTGTTCTTTTACTTTTGATATTTCACATCTTGTCACACATATCACTGTTTCTCTTTCACTTAGTTAAGAAACAATTTAAGTGTTTCTATTCCCTACTCTCTGTGGATATGATACCGCAGTCATCTGGGATTTTATTACTTTGACAAACCCTTGCACTTGTGGGACATATGCAAGGGGCGTTGTCAAAAACAGCATCATAGTCCATGTCGATGGTCTTGTGGAGTCGTCTCGTCTTCTCCAAGGGTTCCCTTGTCAAGCCTAGGGCATACCTAGTCGAATCGATGCTAACGAAAGCTCCCCTAATAACTATTTTGCAAAGAAACATGATTTCAAAGGTCGTAGATACTCTCCAAAGACCTAGCGAAAGCTTCTCCAAACCCTAGCCGCGAACGCCACCCAATATGGGGAAAAGATGAGAAATGGATTGGAAAAAAGATCCCCAAAATGTCTGAAATCGCGGCTTAAATTGGGCTGGAATCGGGTATCCACACGGGCGTGTTGAATTACACACGGTCGTGTGAATTTCCAGGACACTAATTTTCTGCAAGCTATGAATAGTAACTACTACAGTGATTTGCTGCATCGGTTTGCTACATTAGACTGCTGTAGTACTTCACCAAAATACTCCTGAATCCACACTTTTCATCGAGGCCATATGCATGGGCACACATCCATGTGGTAGATCACTTCACGTCTTCAACTAAACCACATTGATGAAGATCTTGCTAATTTTGCACAAGTTGTAACACATGAGTGTCACTGTCTTTGTGCCCCTCCAAATTGTATATTGGCTCGAGCACAATGGAGGTTGGCACACACTCACATGTTTTTGCTCACAAATTGTGTCTTCACGTTTGTTCACTCTGAAACTTCATCAACAAATGCATCCATGATCTACTTTTGGTTCATTTCTTCCACAATTACTTTCACAACCCTTTATGCACAAAAGAATACAAATACACATACATAAGCGATAAAATCTGAGAAAAGTAATGCTCAATGTAAAAAAAGAATACTTCGTATTACTAATACACAAGCACTTATCAGAAAACTGGATGCCCAACTTTGAGAAGGCTTTAACCAAGTTTATTAAATTGTCAGATACAAGATTTCAATCAGTTAAAGCCACACTTCATAACCACACTGCATCATTGCACAACTTAGAGAATCAAGTGGGCCAAATTGCAAAGTCACTTTCGGAAAGACCTCAAAGGAGTTTGCCTAGCAACACAGAGACAAACACAAGAGAATATGTGAAGGCGATCACTTTAAGAAGTGGTCGTGAAGTTCAGAGTAGACTCCCTCGTGAGAAGATAAATGTTGAGACACCTGAGGTCATGGAGATTGAGGTTACAGCCAAAGAGATGGAGGTGGCACCCCCACCTTTCAAGCCAAGAATTCCTGATCGTTCAATGTTGAAGAATGACCAAAATGATGAGCAATAAAAGAAGTTCTTGGGTCTATTCAAGAAGTTGCACATCAACATCCCACTTGTGGAGGCATTGTCTTAAATGCCTCACTACACAAAGTTTCTCAAGGACCTTTTAACCAATAAGAGGAAGCTGGAGGAGAGTGCATATGTAATTCTAGATGCTTCATGTTTGGTGGTATTGCAAAAGAATATGCCGAGCAAGAAGAAAGACCCAGGAAGCTTTATCATTCCTTGTAATATTTGTAACTTGGGTAAAGAGAAGGCATTGGCGGATTTAGGGGCTCGCATCAATGTCATGCCTTATACGTTCTTTCAGAAAGCTAGGCTTAGGAGAGCCTAGACCCACTCGGATGACACTTCAATTAGCCGACCGAATAGTTAGACATCCGAGGGTCATCATTGAATTTATACTTGTGAAAGTTGACAAGTACATATTTCCTATCGACTTTGTGTTGTTGGATGTTGATAAGGATGTCGAGGTTCCATTGATACTTGGGAGGGTGTTCTTGTGAACTTCTAAGGCTCTCATTGACATGGACAGTGGGGAGTTGACATTAAGAGTTAAGGATGACAAGTTGACATACCACCTCGCCGAAGCCATGCGACATTCTCTTGACTTTGATGACACTTTGTATTTTCTAGACACTACTGATGAGTTAGTCGATGAAAATGTACAGGAAATGATGTGTCTAGACCCATTTAAGGGGTTGTTAGACCAAGAAGTGGAGAATGAATAATTCTTGTCACTTAATCTAGAGGGCAAGTTACAACCTACACCGGGGATCATGAAGAGGATGATTCAAAAGATGAAGCGAGCAAGGAAACATCACAAGAAGCGCATCAAGGCTAATGGGGATGTGCAAGCACGGAGTAAGGATGACAAACCCTTGTCTGGTAACAAGCTAGATAACTCTCCCTCTACCTTAAAACAATTATGTGCATCGTGCTTTCAGGTTGTAGGTAATTGGGAAACCTTCATTCATGAGCCCCCGTGAGGTATAGTCAGGTATGTCAAGCTTAGTGACATTAAACAAGTGCTTCTTCGGAGACAACCCAACTCTTTACTGTTTTTCTCGCTTTAGTTTAGTACTTGCATGAATAAGAGCTTTAGTGTTGGTGTCATGGTTTTAAATACTTTTTTTTGCGTTTATCTCATGAATTGTTTGTGTTTTTAGTGTGCTTTAATATGATTGGTGAAATTATTAGGTCGTTTGAGCATGTTTTCATGTTTCTTTGGTCAGTTCTACATTATGGCCTTATGGAACTTCAACACAGGCTTGTGTTTTCGTTAAGAGCGTATCCAAAGAGGACACAGGGGTGTGTGAGTCCATGTGAACAACGGCCTTGTGACGGTTACACACCTGTGGGCAATTTCCACAAAGGCATGTGAATCTCTATAGAGTTCTCACAGCGTGTGACTCCATCCTGAGAAGACACAGTGGCGTGTGTCTGCCTCTATAGATGACCACGTAAATGGCACACGGGCATGGGTAATTTCCACATGCCCGTGTGAAACTCTACAGAGACTTCTCCTCCATCTCGAGAACACACAAGGGCATGAGAGTACCCCTGTGAGTACCACTATGAGCATCCACACACCCATGTGGAATTTCCACATTGGTGTGTGGAATGCTTGTCGATTTCTCGAGAGGGCAAGGAGGCCACAGGGGCATGCGGGTGCCCTTGTGGGTTAGGTACACGGCCGTGCGAAATTTTCACACGGCAGTGTGGATGCGTTCATAGGCAAAAGGAGCTATCTCGAGAGCACACAGGTGCGTATGTCTGCCCATGTGGGAGTCACATGGGCGTGGATAATTTCCACATGCCCGTGTGGATGCACAGAACACAAAAGGGCGTGATTTTTCTTTATAACCCACTCGCGCCCCTTCATTCTATAACTGCCAAATGCTCAAAGAAAGCCTCTCTTCACACTCCCAACCCCTCACGGTCTATTTATTGAGTTTCTGAGTTGTTTTCCGACCACATTCGTAGCATTTCATCCTTATTTCGGTGGTAAGCTTGTTTTTCTCTTTTCTTCGGCAAATGTTCATTTCTTCGATTATTGTGTTGATTTTGCATAAATATCATGTTCAAATAGTTGGTGTATATATTTAAAGTCATTTTAAACTGTATTTTTTATGTATTTTTGAGACCTTTGCAACTTGGCCATGCGGCTTTCATACCCCAAAGATCCACACAGGTGTGTGGAATTTCTACATGACCATGTGGATTCTTGTAAAATGAATTTTTGAAGTTGATTTGATCATTTTTTGTTAAAGTTTTGCAGTAATATCACCCAGGACCAAGAAAGCAGATAACAAGCGTCCCAGAGAACATTCTCATGAGCCTGAGCACATGGATTTTGCCATCCCCGAGCACCAGGTCCATTTTAAGTGACTATCGAAGCTTAACTTTGGTCAAACGCGGTTCCCAGACTTGAGTGCACTTAGAGAGATATATCTTAGGGATGATGGTGAATGAGGTAGATGAGTTACTCTCGGTGGGTAGCTGGCACAGGTTAATGTTTACTCGAGAGCCGGCTATTCATATGCTAACACTGGAGGTACTTGCATCCTTTGAGTTTGACAGATCATATTCAAATTTCGACAGCATAGACACTATTAAGTTTAGAGCATTCGGCCAGTACCATAGCATGAGTGTTACACAGGTTTTTTGTCAACTGGGCTCTATAATGAGGCATACGTAGACACTAAGGAGTATGAGCAGTTGCCGACAGTTTGACTACACAGCAAGCATAGAGAGCACTGTATGGATAGGGGCAGTATGAGCTAGGAGTATCCAAGGTAATGTGCCTCTCCCGATGAACATATAGATACATCCATGCCATTCTGAGCAGGTCAGTAAATGACCATTGTGACATCACCGATGTACTCAGTCGACAAGAGATGCTCTATTTATATTCCATGGTACAGAGTGAGCCGATTCATCTAGGACACATCCTGGTCGATTACTTGCACCACCAAGATCAGTACGGCAGGGACGGAGTCCTCTTCTTAGGCTCCCTACATTACTCAACTCATTATCAGGATGGGTCTACTAGATGCAATCAGGGGGGCAGAGAAGACAATGAGACTTATGGGCATGATATGGAGAAATAGGGACAGTGTTTATGTCATGATCATGCCTCCAGCTGAGACAGCCGAGAGGGAGGAAGAGGCAGTAGAGGGATCACAGCTTGCTCTCGAGTGACAGCCCAAGCAGATGGAGACCAACGCACGTCCCGCGGTATAGAAGCCATCTCTAGTGCAGATCTTTTCCACCGACTCGAGCCCATGATCGCTTTGAGCGGCTTGAGAGTATGGTGTGAGTGCTACAGCCAGACTTGGTTGAGGTTCACACTATACAGGCTACGAACCACACTGAGGTGATGACATGTCTCAATATCCTATAGCAGATCTTAGAGCGAAACGTGTCCTATACATTTGTGATGCGACCCCGCACTCCTCCTATAGCCACGACACCACCATCACCACCGACAACACCATTATCATCATCATCAGTAGCTATGATAGTAGACCCACCAGAAGCACCTGACACCAACGCTTGAGGCGTCTTTACTTTCTTTACTCTTATGGTTTTCATATTTTACTTCTGCATTTTATTTTGGGACTTGTATCACTCATAAAGGATCTTCCTTCTGAGTTTATCTTTTATTTTCATCTACTTCAAGTTGTATTTCATTTTCATATCTTTATAGACTCGAGTTATTTTGTTGAGCTTCAGTGAACCCCCTTGTGTATATGTGCAAATGGTCTTCTGAGTATAGAATTTGATGAATAGTCATTGGCACGGTCAATGTGGTATTCACATGGCCATGTGTGTTCCACAACCTATTGGAACTCAATTCTCAATGAAATTAGCTCTATCAAACGTACCATTATGAGTTCAGGGGAGTATTATTTCAATTGCCCATCTCCACACATATGTTTCGATTGATTTATACTTTATTGTGCTTGCATGCATATATTGAGGGTAATGTACATCTAAAGTGTGTGTGTATGTGTGTGTGTGTGTGGGGGGAGTTCACATTACACATGTTCTATATTTATGCTTCATTGTTCGTGCTCATGTAGCTAATGGTGATTCACCTTAGTTGCAATACTTGTATTCTTAAGTTTAGGAGAATTTTTTTAAACAAATTGAATGTTCTTATGCTCTAGTTTTACTTTACTTTTTAGGAATTTTTGCCCAATTGACACTTGTTGCTCTACTCACTTATTAAACCTTGTGGAAACTCAAGTTTGACATTTTTAGTTTGTTTCTTGTTTTAATTTCTTTGAAAAAAAATGGAAAGGAATGAAAAAGGAAAATAGTTGTTTTTTTGTTGTGCATTGGTGGTGGAAAGAGCTACCACCTATGAAATATGAAGCTACTCTCATAAGTCAGATACTAGTTATACCCTAATGAGAGAAAGAATTATCTCATGGGATGAGTGAAAGCTACTACCCCGGTAGAATATAGTTACCACCACGAAAGTGTGAAAGCCACCTTAGCGCCCGCTTAGGAAAGTGCTACCTTAGAGGATGAGTGGAGCTACTACCTTCTCTTTTCTTTTTCTACATAAATAAATCCCTCTTAATTAGAGTTTTGAGGAGTATACGTTGGGTTGACTTGAGTTAGTTTTCACAATCTTACACGACATCGGGTATTTATCCTTTTTATTCAAGTTTTTAGCTAGAGCATGCATTTTTCTTATTCGATGTTGGAATTTTTCCTTACTTGTAGAATGCTTCCTTTGCATGCTTTTGCTAAACCTAATGCTAAGAACTTTCAATTTATCCTTCATAGAGGTTTTAATGTTTTTATTTTTGCTTGAGGACAAGCAAAAGCTTAAGTGTAAGGAAGTTTGATAAGTGCTTGTGTATAAGTAATACGAAGTATTTTTTGTTACATTGAGCTTTACTTTTCTCAGATTTTATCGCTTATTCATGTATATATGTGTTAATTTGTGCATGTAGGGTGATGGAGATAATTGTAGAAGAAAGAAACCAAAAGTAGATCATGGATACATTTGTTGATGAAGTTGTTGGATGGAACAAATGTGAAGACACAAGTTGTGCTCAAATACATGTGGTTGTGTGGCATCCTCTATTGTGCTTAAGCGAATACTCAAAGTGGAGGGGCACAAAGGCAGTCACACTCACGTGTTCTGACTTGTGAAATACTAGCTAGATCTTCGTCAATGTGATTTGATAAGTGTCTAAATGTAGGTGTTTTCATATATATATCGTATTCACTTTGTATGTATTTTATGAGGTTTGATGCCTGTTTTGCGCTTAATCATCTATTATTTGCTTTATAGGGCATAAGGAAGCCATGGAGAACAAGAAGATATCATTTAGGTGAAAAGACAAGAAAACAGGAATTTCATACCACCCCCATACTACCCAGTATAGGGGCCGTATGCACTGTAGCAGAGGAATGATTTGGAGTTGTCTGCCCAGATTTCCATACTACCCAGTATACGGGGTCATATGGAGGCTGTATGCACCCCGTATGAAATGCGAATCTATGGTTTTTGCGTGCTATACGACCCCCATACGACCCCTATACGGCCCATATGTTGTGCGGGGTATAAATACTAACTTTTAGGGTAGAACAAGGGGATTTTTGCTGGGCTTATTTTGGGAGACCAATTGATAGGCTTTTGGGGGACCTTGGGAAGGAGAAGAAGGGCAAGGAAGCTAGGAGATCATTCAAGGCCTAGGTCGAAGACCCTCAAGGCAAGAAGGCAACATCATTCAAGGGGAGATCTACCACTATTTGAAGTAAGGAGATCTGTGGCTAGAGGAAGTGTCATTCGACATTCCTTTGGCGGGGAAGCATCATTTGGCATATATTCTACCTCCTCCTCCACCATTTCATCTAGGGAGTGTCACTTTTTTTTTGTGTTTCACTTGATTGTATTGCTTGTTGTGGGATGATGAAACACTAGACCCCCAAGGGCACCGTGTGTTGGTGAACCTTGGGGGTTTTATCATGTATTTTGGATGATGACTTGTTAATTCCATGCTTGGGTAATTTTGAGATTTAATCCATTGTTTTCATGCTAAGTGCTACACTAAGGACAAATCCGTAGCTCTTTTATGAGTGATGCATATAGATGTGACTTGCTCGCATGTATTAGATCATGATTGGATTAGAAGGGGATACTTGTATCATCACGCCGAGAAATCGGGTGTTTGGTAGCCCTCCATGTATGTTTAAGCTGAAGAAGAGTAGGCTTACTCCTAAGTGAGATTACCTTGTACTTAATACAATCATAGGAATGTGGATTTGGAAGAAATTCCTATCTATGTTCGTATGGGATTAGGGTTCAATCACCGAGAAATTGGGATTGTTCTAATCTCGGAATCTCATGGTCAATTTTACCCTTGCATCTTTTATTCATCATCCATGTTTCATGATAACCCCTCAAGGGGATCCGCATCGATAGGCCTTTGCATTACATTGAGTTTCTTGCTTGCTTATTGCTTGTTCTCTATAATTTGTTGATAATCTTGTTTTAGTTTTAATTTCACCTAGCAGAGTAAATTCCCTCACTTGAGATCTTAGGCTAGATAATAGCTCGAGAAGGAGTAATAGGAGATCCTTAGCCCCGTGGAATACGATCCTCGTGTCTTCACACGAGGTATTACTTGGCGATCCCGTACACTTGCAGGGAAGCAATCAAGTTTTTGGCACCGTTGATAAGTGTCTAAATGTATGTATTTTAGTATATGTATTTGTTACCTCTAGCATGTATTTTCATTGGAATTGATGCCCGTTTTGTGCTTAATCGTATGTTATTTGCTTTGCAGGTCACATGAATGCCATGGAAGACACAAAGATATGATTTGGATAAAAAAGAGAAGAAAACCAGGTCGCGGTATTGTAGCAAATTCACTGTAGCAAAGTATTGTAGTATAGATACTGTAGCACCTGGAAAGTTTCGAGTCAGGAATTGAATCACGGCATACGGCCTCAATGTGGCCCGGTATAGAGCCCGGGATGATTACTGTAGGTAATGAAGAGAACAAGTTTTGCTTGAAGGCATACTGGCTCAATGAGGTGCTCATTGAGCCAGTATAGATACTATTCCGAGTGCATTTGTGGAGTTTGCCTACCCCAAACAGTGTTAATGAGGAGCTTTATGAGGACCTCATGGAGCCAGTATAGCACCTGAATGAGGTCCTCATAGAGAGGAGTATACCACCCGGGATTGAACTCATAGAGAATGGTATATCGCTCAGGATGGAGGCCATTTTGAGGGCATGATGAGTGATATATAGAGAGGATTTTGGAGGAGACTTGGAGGATCCTTGGCAGCAGCACTTGGGAAAAAGAGGAGAAAGGAAGAGATTATTTTAAAGAGTGTTTTGGCTTGAGGCTTGGGAAGATTAAGGGCTAGATCTCAAGGGGAAAGCTTCATCATCAAAGGATGAGTATTCGACTTTCCATGGGCTTGAAGAAGCGTCATTCGGCCGGGATTTTTCCTTCTTCATGATCATTCGGACTAGGGAGTATCATTTATGCATTTACTTCTTGTTTTTGTTGAGATTGATATGCTTGTCTGTATGATGGCACACTAGACCCCCAAGGCCACCGGATGTAGGTGAACCTTGGGGGTTCATCATGTATTTTGGATGCTACATTTACATTTGGAGTGCATTGGTGTGATTTATGGTTTGGTTCATTGTGTTTCATGCCTAGAACCATTACGTGGAGAAATCCTAGTTGTTGTTTGAGTTGTATACGTAGATGTGACCCACTCGCGTGTAATAGATCGTTAATGAACTAAAAGTGGTAATCTTTGACCAACATGCCGAGAAATTGGTGTAGGTAGCCCTTCGAACCATGAGGATAAACTTAGGTTAAGTGCATCCTTATCGCGTGATCTCCTTGTACTCATCGCAATCGTAGGGATATGATTAAGGAGATATCCTTGTCATTATTTGTACGGGATTAGGGTTTAGCCGCCGAGAAATTGGGGTTGAACGAATTTTGAGGTCCATCGGTCTAAATCACCCTTGCCATTTATTTTTATGCATCCTTATATCATTATGACCCCTCTTGGGAATCCTCATCCCTAGGCCTATTCTTAGCATCATTGCTCTTGTGATTTTCTTGCTTGCCTTGGTATTACTATAACTGTGATTTATTTACATTCTTGCTTGTATTAGAGTAGTATACCATGCTTAAGTTGTAAGGTTAGAAAGTGAGTGGTGGAGGAGTAATAGGAGCTCCTTAGCCCCGTGGAATACGATCCTTGGGCATTTGCACAAGGTATTACTTGTCGACCCCGTACACTTGCGGGTGATCAACCAAGTTTTTGGCACCGTTGCCGGGGACATTAAGGAATTCTAGGAAACTTCTAGCTTATTGCTCTAACCATTTGTCTTTTCTTCTATTTCTTCTTTTCTTTTGTCTTATTTCTTTTTTAGCTTAACTTTCTCTATCTTTATTGACTTTGCAAGGTACTGTGCATGACACGTGCAAATCCATCAAACCTAGTTGTACCAACTAGTGAAACTGAGGGAGGTTTAGTATGGCAGATTTGGAATTTATACAAGGAAATGAGCAGGCTATGGTTGAAATCTGGAGTGATTGGTTACCACCTATACATTATTTAGCCTACATACAAGACAATTCGATGTGCACATTCAAACCTTGGGAAGGTACTATTACGATAGCTGAAGATAATATTTGGAAAACTATGCTTACAGACTTCATGAATTTTGGAAGAATTCCAATGAAAGAAGAAATCAGTATTCCTACTAAATTATCTGAACTGGACATGGTAAAACTGCAAGCATACCAGTCGTCTCCGATAGTTGAACCCAGCAGAGACCAGGAGGAAGATACTGAGGATAGTGTGCAACATGTATATGGCATCAATGAGAGTTCAGATGAAAGCTCAGTATCTGCAGAAGATGATGAACCAGAACAAAGTGATATACTGCTGAATAAAAATCTTCGACCTTCAACTGAGGAAGCACCGAATTTAGAATTGAAAGAGTTACCTGAACACCTTGAATACGCATTTCTTGGGGAAGGAACTCAGCACCCTGTCATCATTGCCTCAAATCTTACAGTTGATCAGAAGAGTGATTTAGTGAATGTCTTGAAAAAGCATAAGAACGCAATTGCTTGGAAGATAGCTGATATCAAGGGAATAAATCCTTCAGTTTGCACTCATAAAATCCTGATGGACGATGATCATAAACCCTCAACCTTACCACAAAGAAGATTAAATCGAAACATAAAGGAAGTAGTAAGGGCTGAAGTCATCAAACTCCTTGATACAGGCATTATCTATCCAATCTCTGATAGTGAGTGGGTGAGCCCAGTATAGGTTGTACCTAAAAAGGGAGGGATAACCATCATTACAAATGAGAAGAATGAGTTAATTCCTACTCGAACAATCACCGGATGGCGTGTCTGCATTGACTACAGAAAATTGAACGATGCCACCCGAAAGGACCATTTCCCACTACCATTTATTGATCAAATGCTTGAGAGGCATGCTGGGCATTCATACTATTGTTTTCTGGATGGCTTCTCAGGATATTTTCAAATTCCCATTGCACTAGAAGACCAAGAAAAAACTACATTCACATGCCCTTATGGAACATTTGCATATCGCCGAATGTCGTTTGGCCTTTGTAACACCCCTACCACTTTTCAGAGGTGCATGTTGGCAATTTTCGAGGATATGGTGGAAGATTTTATGGAGGTTTTCATGGATGATTTTTCTGTATTTGGTGACTCCTTTGATTTATGTCTTCGAAATCTGGAGCGTGTTCTTACTCGATGCGAGGAGACTAATCTTGTGCTAAGTTGGGAGAAATGCCATTTCATGGTTCATGAAGGGATAGTTCTGGGTCACAAAATCTCCAGGAAAGGAATTGACACTACAAGAAATACAGGAAAAGGCAACGGAAATATTGCTATGGATTTGTTCTGTTGCTATTTTTATACATTGGCGACGGAATTAGCGTCGGACTACCAACGGAATGAATCTTCAGAAGTTTAACTTGTTTTTATTACATTTCCAACGGAATTGTATAATATAGCAACGGAATGTTGATTAATAACAACGGAAAATATAGCAACGGATTTATTCCGTTGCTATTCCTTTGTGAGAGCTTACTCGCCTTAATTTTCCCGCGAAGTTTTGTTGCTAACAAATTGCTACGGATCCGTTCCGTCGGTATTGGCAAACATTGGCGACGGATTCGAGTTTTTGAATTACCGACGGAATAAAAACATCATAAATCAACTTATTTTTATTACATTAGCGACAGAAATGTAAAATATAACAACGGAATTTAGATGAATAGCAACCGAACATAACAACGGAATAGGTCCGTTGCTATTCCAAAAATTTTAAAAATAAATAAAATATTATTTATTAATATTTGAGATTTATAATTTTTATTTATACATTTTCACTTTATAAAAATATTTGATTTTCCAATTTTATAAATTAATTTATATATATAAATTAAAATATTAAAAACAAACTTAAGTATTAAATTAAATATTATTTGAAACCCAAACTTAAAAAAATAAAATATTATTTATTAATATTTATAATTTATATATTCTAATTAAATCAATTTGATTTTTTTATTACGTCACATGACCCACTAACTAATTCTTTATTCTTAATTTTTAACTAATTAATAGCCCACTTAATTAAATAAATGATTAAATTTTGAAGTTTGGTGTCTCCCAAGAAAACAAATTTAAAGAGACATGCATCCAATTGTAATGAAAGGCACTAATGAACCTGTTTGCCTCCCTTGTTTATTGCATGCATGGCTCTTTATCCTTGGACCATAGCACTACCAAGGAAGCAACACCATGTGCATCTCATATGCCCAACTCTCAATCATGGATCCGGATCCAATCTAAGTTTATTATTATTATTATTATTATTATTATTATTATTATTATTATTATTATTGTTGTTTTTAATAAAAACTAAAATAATTCATAATGCATTCAAAATATATAATTGAACCTTTTAATGTGTACATATATAATCAAAAAGTTTGTAGCTTACCACCTTTTAAAATAAAAATTAAATTATTAAAAATGCAATATATTTTGTTCCTAATTAGAATATAGAAAACATGGAATCTTAACCACAATTTGTTATTTAAAAAAACCTTTAAACCTTTAATTTTGAGTTGGTTTATATTTAATTTTTATTTATTATAAATCTAATTTAATTCGATCTATTTAATCAGTCTAACTCATATACCATAACATAATCATCATACCACAAATATTTATACACACAATGCGAATTTAATTCTAAACAGATTTTATCTTAAAACTTCATTATTAAAAAATATATTAATAATTTATGTAATTATTTTGTTAATAAAAAACATACTATATATTTTAATTATTAACTAATAATTATATCCACCCTAGAAGCTTCATTAACTACAATTAAAGCAATCAGGAAACACTATATGCACATTATTATATAATAAAGATACAAAGGAATAAATAAATAAATAAAAGCTTAAAAGCTTGGATTTATTGAAGTGTCCAAACTTAAAAAAAAATTCATGCTGGGTTTATTACAATAAAAGCTTTTTACAAAGTTCAATTCATTATGATATAAACTAAATAAATAAATAAAGGAAAAAGTAGAAAGCCTAGTTCCCTCTCCTTTTTCCTTCTTCCCTCTCTCTATCTCTTAGTGTCCGTGCTTTCCTTTTTCCTTGGATCTAGGTTTAGGGTTTTAATCCACCTTAACATCTCGTCGATCGGGTCTGCTCCGTCATCTACAACATCTCCTCTCTCCGGTGCGCGGCGACAAACTCATTTCATGATCTGCGGCTCGAGAAAAGCTTTGTGATTTCTCTCTCTCTTTCTCCTATGCAATTGGGAAGCGAAGAGGTTTTTTGCGGACTTTTGGAGGTGGATTTTGCAGAAGCTAGGGTTTCTTTGGGAGTCTTAGAGGTGAGGTTTTCTACTGTTTGTTTGTTGTTTTATTTTCTTGATGGTTTCTTTTAATGTCTGAACTTTGGATTAGGGTTTGAGGGTAGGATTGAACTATTTGGATTTTGATTGTTGTTTTTTTTGGTTGAAATGGATGTGAATGCGGGGTTTAGAGTTTATTTTGGGGTTTTGATTTGTGAGGGGTGTTGGAATTTGTCTTTTCGTGATCATTTCTTGTTTTTGTGATTGGTAGTTGGCGGATATAGTTTCCAGAAGGTGCATAAAAAAAAAGCACAATCTTTCATTGATTGTTCATAACTCGGTAATTAATTTAATGGTTAAATCAAATGTTCATATGAAGCGACTAGCATCCGGAGAATGGGTTTAGATTCAGTTAAATCAGGTTCATGAATTAGATAGATTGGATTTAAGAATATATATAAGTTTTATGATTCAATGGAAAAGAACTTTCATTAATAATACATAATATATACTTGGCTCAAAGTCACATTAAATGATCAAGACAAGAGAGTGAAGGAAAGTATTAAATGTTACTCATTTTTATCTCAGTCTTTGTTTTAGTTATTAATTTCACTGGGATCATGAAATACAAGCCCCAGTATACCAACTCCTTTGGCGGGACATGCAGTAAGTGAGTGTCATGTGCCTTTCAAATTTCCTGGGGAATTGCTTTACCTTATCTGCATAACTGGACTGGTTGCCTTCCCAGAATGCAGTGCAGGGCTTTTGCATTGATCCATCATAAAATATATTAATTGTCAGATCTTCAACCTAGCAATAATGTTTTAGTTACTATTTCATTGTCCTGAAACAGAAACCTCATGCAGTATACCCGCTACTATGGAGGGACTGGTTGGTGGCATGTGTCAAGTTATTTATTTATTTATTTAAATAGGTTATAATTGGAATTGGTAGAAACTAATGGCCGTGTTTACATCCCACAAGCTTCATACATTTTAAGTAAAGAAGACAAGAAACGTGTTTGCACATGGGTGAAGCAGTTAAAACTTCTTGATGGTTTTGCATCAAATATATCTCAATGTGTGAATGAAGCTGAATGCAAGTTTTATGGGTTGAAAAGTCATGATTGTCATGTTTTCATGCAACGTTTGCTACCAATTGTCATGCGTGATATGGTGCCTAACACTATATATGATGCAATCACTGAGTTGTCACATTTTTTTAGGGATTTATGCTCAACTGAAATACACACATCGCATGTGGAAAAATTGGAAGTTACCATTGTTGAAACAATATGCAAACTAGAAAAAAATTTTCCCCCCGGATTTTTTGACTCAATGGAACATTTGCCAATTCACTTACCTTATGAGGCTAAGGTTGGAGGACCAGTTCAATATCGTTGGATGTATCCATTTGAAAGGTAGCATTCCTTTTCATTTCCTATACTCTTTGGTCAATTACAAATAAAAGTCTATTCTAATATTTTAGATTATAACTTAAACCTAATAGTTCCTTTTATGATGTTTAGATTTTTGCATCATTTAAAGAAAAAGGTGAAAAATCAAGCATGTGTGGAAGGATCTATATGTGAGTCATACATCATAGAAGAAATCTCATCATTTTGTTCGATGTATTTTGAATCTACTGTGGAAACAAGATTAAATCATGTACCTCGCAATGATGATGTTGGAGATGTTGAATCTGTAGGACGACTTTCAATTTTCTCTCATCCTGGTCGATCTTTTGGGCCAATGAATAATGCTAGATTTCTTGAGGACGAAGAGCATTATGCTGCAGAACTGTATGTACTTATGAATTGCGAGGAGATATATCCATATGTGGAGTAAGTATTATTTTGTAGTAATATTTATAGCACAATATACAAATTTAAACTTAATTAATATCACTAACTTTATTTTCTTAAATATAGGATGTTCTATGAAATGGCGAAAAATGAATGTGCCAATATCTCTAACAAGGAATTAGAGAAATTACGAGATACAAAATTTCCAAAATGGTTTAGACAATTTGTAAGTTTTGTATAAAAATATGGTTGTATTACTAGTGAATGCGAATATTTGTGACACAAAATATTGATCTATGTCTTACACTTTTTTAGGTGGCAACACATAAAGATGAAACTGATCCTCGTGTTGTCGAAATGTCATACGGTCCTGGACGAATTGCTCAATGTTACAAAGGTTATTTTATAAATGGTTTCAAGTTCCACACGCAAGACTATGGGAAAAACCGAAATACAAAAAATAGTGGAGTTTGCGTGAAAGGAAGTTCTTATAATGATCATGAGAGAGATTTTTATGGTGTCTTGGAAGATATTATCCAATTAGAATATTTTGGTGTTGGAAACAAAGTGATACTTTTTAAATGTCATTGGTTTGATATGGAAAAAGGGGTTAAGGTTAATCCTCGTCATGGTCTTGTTGAAATTAATCACAAATCAGTACTTCATAGCAGTGAACCATTTGTTTTAGCTGATCAAGCTCAACAAGTTTGTTATATTCCTTATCCCTCCAGTAAGAAAGATCGCCGTGATTGGTGGCCAGTTTTCAAAACAAAGGCACGGAGTACATTTCATGTTTCTACAAGGAAGACTAATGAAGAAAGTACAGCTGATTTAGTTGATGACATTTTTCAAGAAGATGAAATGTGCATTTCTACATATGTTACTCCTTTAAAGGAACTTGAACACCCAATTGTTCTTTCTAATGGTATATTTGAGGAGATAACTTCATTTGTTGAAGAAAAGCAAGAAGATGAACATGAAGGCGATGAAGATGGAGATGAAAATGACGACGAAGACGGGGATGAAGCAAACAATGTGGATGATGGAGATGAATTTGAAGATGATGAAGAATATGATTTTCATTACTACAATGATAATTGAGAGCTTTTATCAATTTGCATATTTGTCATGAAAAAATATTCATCTTTACATTTATTTTAAGTTTTTGGACTAATCCATCCATAATATTTTTAGTTTTCCAATTGGATATGCAAAAGCTTATGGCACTAGGTTGCAACTTATTCCATGGAAAAATTATCTTACTTATGTTTGCAATTTATTGTGATAGTCATTAATGCAATTTATATGTTGATGTAGTCATTAACATATAGATTAAATGTATGGTTTGTTTGTTGTTCATGAATGTTGATTAATTTTTGTGTGTATTCTTTAGTTATTGTGATAGTCACTAATGTACTTTATATATTAATGTAGTCATTAACATATAGACTAAATGTATGTTTTTTTGTTGTTTATGAATGTTGTTAAACTTTTATGCGTATGCTTCAGTTATTATTGCATATCTATATGTACCCTCAATACGAATATTGTTTAAATTTTGTATTAATATCTAGCTAAAGATTTCCATTGTGAATTGGTCCTAACAATTATTATTATTTTTTTGCAATAGTGTTGCAATGGTTAAACCAAAAGATCGCAAGACCAAAAATAAAGGTAAAGGTCAAGCAATTGAAACAAGCAACATTCGCTCTACAAGGAATTCTGCATATCGTCCACCTTTGAAAGTAACTTCCGCTATTCAGTCCACTATGGAACCATTTGTTATGACATCTTCTATGGGTACACCAGGCAATCAAGCATCAACAAATAATGATCCACTACTTGAAACAATAGTGAATGAGACATTAGAATTAGGTTCTGATGGATTATCAACTGTAGTTGAAGATGTTGCAAGACAAGATATACAACGCCGAACAAGAGGACCCACTTTAGGAAGAATCACTCCACAAGATGTAAACCGAAAACGTCATTTGACAATTCTTGGTGATAGGTAATTTGAAGAAATTTGGATTTATTGTGATATATTCATAAGTAATTTTTTTTTTCTTTGGGTTTATTAACTACTTTTTTGTTTTTATACTTTTATTGTTTAATGGCTAACAATAACTTCTCATAGTGTTTTTGCGGAGAAAGGGGTGTCATCAACTATTGTCAAAATAATTAAAAATTATTTTGCCGGGGTGTGGCCAACTTGGAAAAAAATTCCAGATGATGTAAAAGAAGCTATGTGGAAGAAATTTGGGGTAACTATCAATTGTGTTACTTTATCTTAATTTGCTTTACTTCCTTAAACATTAAATCTTATTTTTGTGGATATGACTTTTAATTAGTAATACCCAATTTTAGGAATATTTTACTTGGCCCATACACGAGGAACCTAATGTTCGAAGAGTATGGGAAAAGACATGTAAGGAGCGATTCAAAGACACATTGAATGGTGAAAGAACAAAAGCTATGGAAGAAGCCGGTGTCACTAATGTTGCTGATATTAACAAGTGTAAAGGAATGAAAAGGAATTAGATGCCAACTAACATTTGGGATGCTTTGATAGATACAGTTTGGAGTACAGAGAGTTGGCAAAACAAATCCAAGAAAGCATTGACCAATCGCTTAACTCAAAAAGAAGGAAGTATCAAGAAACACACTAGTGGTTCTCGTTCATTTCTTGCTACTCAAAAGCTAATGGTATCTATCCTTTTCACTTCACTCATGTCATGGATTTAATTTTTTGCCAATTTATTATAGGCACATTTGCAATAATAAAATTACATGTGTAGTATAATTAAAAACATTTCTTATGTAGGAAGAAGAGCTTCAACGACCAATACAATATCCAGAATTATTTGAGAGAACTCATAAACGGTCAAAAGGAAGTGGTGATTTTGTAGACAATAAATCCAAAGTTGTTAGTGTATGTTAATCATTCTTTAGGTTGTGAATTGTTTACTTCATATTTTGGTAAACTTAAATCAATTAATTTTTTTTTATGTTTTTCACTTGTTATAGGAGAAATATCAATCTACATTATCTGAAAAATATGGTGATAATACTTCTGATCATCCTGAGTTTGATCCAGAAGCATGGGCGTCATCAATTGGAGGAAAGATGGCTACACGCACGCATGTATATGGGTTTGGCACCATGGTTAATTCTAAAAGCATTATTTGATACTACTTCTAGTGCAGTTTGCATGCACAACTAACTCGGGTTTGTGGTCCTTCCACTAGTACTCCGCATATGAATACTTCTCTTAATGATGATAAAATTGTGAGTTTAGAGGAGAAGCTTGAATCATTGACCAGTGATGTGAGTTAAATGAAGAATGCTATAGGTGATATAAGCGATTTGAAAAATCAATATGATGAGTTTCATGATGGAGAAATTTGGATCAAATATGCCTCCATCAACAACTAAATGATTTTAGGTATAAATTTGCTCTCACTTATATTAATTTTTTGTGTTATATTTATAAATTTCTAGTTAATATTTAATTTGATGGATTTTAAATTTTCTTGGTTTTCATATAGGAAGACATTTGGGCAAAAAGATGGGAATAAAAACTCAAGCTAATTGAATATACCTTCATATATTATTTTTACTTTGTTTGTTGTTTACAATTGTATTTTTATAACAATTTGATTTGATGGACTTTAAACTTTTATGATTTTTAATAAAGGACAATGGGCAAGAAGAGGGAACAAAAAAAAACTCAGGGTAATTCAATGTATACTAATGATGGATCTTTGCTTAACTTTGTTTGTTGGTGATAATTGTATTGATGGATTAGAAAATTGTTGATGATGGATTTTTCATTGTGATGTAATGTTGGAACATTTGTTTGGATTATTTGTATTTTTTGTATGAATGAAATGATGGATATTGGATATTTAATGAGATAATTTGTTTTATAGATCATTTGTATGGATAATTTATATTAATTGTATTTGTATGGACAATTTTTTTCATTTCTGCAATAAATTGTGCAGGTTGTATGAAAAAATAAATTTCATAGCTAATATCTATAATAATCAATAACAAAAAATGGCAACGGATATTCCGTTGCAAATGACAATGATAAGAGGATAACAACAACATAACATCCGTTGCTAAATGGACAATAGCAACGGAAAAAAAAAGAAATTTGTTGCTAGTTGGAAAATAACAACCAAAATTCCGTTGCAATAAGAAAAATAGCCATGGAACCAAATAAAGAAAATCCGTTGCTAGTAGAAAAATGACAACCAAAATTCCGTTGGAACAAGAAAATAGCAACGGAAAAGAGGAAAATCCGTTGCTAACGGAAAAATAACAACCAAAATTCCGTTGCTAAAAGAAAAATAGCAATGGACATAATATGGATTTCGTAGTTAATGAGAACATAGCAACGGAACTTTCATTAAAAATAAGATAATAGCGACGGACATTCTGTTGCTAACATAAGAAAAATATTGTTAGTAAAATAAACTTTCCGTTGCTATAAGAATAATAGTAACGGAATAGTCCGTTGCTATGCAAACATTGCGACGGAAATATAGCAACGGAATTTTTGTGAACCTAAAAAAAATGAATATTTTATTATTATATTAACGACGGAGTTCTTTTGTTTGTCAACGAAAGTGTCCGTCAGCACAACATAAGAAATAACGACGGAATTTTATAATACCGAAGGAATTTGAATAGCGACTTGAAAATAGCCGTCGGAATGATTCTGTTGCTAATTCCGTTGCTAAATATATTTAGCAACGGAAATGTAGTCTTCAGCGACGGAAAAATCCGTTGCCTTTTCCTGTATTTCTTGTAGTGTGAGGTAGACAAATGATAAGTGCTTGTGCGATATGAATGCGAAGCATTCATTCATTATGTTGAGCATTACTTTTCTAGGGTTTTTACGCTAATATGTGTGTTTTTATGTTACTTTCGTGCAGGTAGGGTTGTGAGGCCGAGTATGAAGGAAAGAAGCCAATGTGGATCGTAATGCACCGATTTTGGAGGAAATCTTGTTAAGGGTAAAACGCGAAGACATAGGTCGGGGGTGAGATGCTAGAGTGTGTGCCAACCTCCTCGTATTCTAGTTGGTACATCCATTTGGAGGGGCACAAGGGCAGTCACACTCGAGCATTCCGACTTATGCACATAGAACAAGAGCTCCACCAACTTGTCTATCATTGAAGAAACAAGGGATCCACGATGTGAACGTTTGCCCGTTTGTGTTACCCCGATGAAAGTATGGACTCGGGAAGCTATTCAGGGCAGATAATGTAGCGGAGCACTGTAGCAAGGTACTGTAGTTGCACTGTTCACAACCGGCTGAGAAAACAGGAATTCAGAGAATCCACACGGCAAGTGGAAATTATCCACGCCCGTGTGGAAATTCCACATGGGCGTGTGAAAAATCCACAGGCCCGTGTAGTCGCCTGTGTAGTCGCGAGTTTAGTTACCCGACTCCAGCCCTATTTAAAGCCGATTCAGCCCCGATTTTAGCATTCTTTTCTCCATTTTTTCCATAACCTGAGAGAGGGTTTCGGCTAGGGTTTTGAGGGGTATTGGCTAGGGTTTTGGAGAGGTTCTATGGCTTCGACATCGCGCATCATTTGGAAGAAGGTTATTAGGAGAGCTTTCGTCGGCATCGATCCGTCGAGGTGTATCCTAGGCCGGACAAAGGATCCCTTGCGACGAGTACAGGACTCTCGACAAGACCATTGACACAACCATTGAGGGGGGTTCTTTATGGATTCATTGCTTTTACATTCTATTTCTTTGATTGTACTTAGCACCATGGAGAGCTAAACCCCTAGTGGGTACTTGGGCATTTGTGAACCCTAGGATGTATTTGTTTCATTGAATCTCTTTATTATGCTTTCAATTAATTGATGTTTATTGTGAGTTCCAACCTTGAATGCTTGATTGTATGAACATTTCCCCTAGAGTGACACTAGGGTTGAGAGTTCTTGTTGGTAACCTTGTGAGTGAGTGACACACCACGAGTGTTAGACAAAGCTAGGTTGCAGTGGGTTGAGAGGGTGAGTCGAGAGGTACAGGAGCGTCCCCTTTCCCCTCCGACGTGATAGATTCTACCTCCGTTCCTCGAGTTCTTTGTGGCCATAATAGAGTGAATGGTCTCATGGATGAACTTCCGCTGGGGCTTAGTTGCGCGTGCAGCGTAGTGAAGTGTTGAGGTGATCTTAGTATCTAGGGCTTAATCATGGTTAGGGACCTTCCACCTGGACCAAAGGGTTAGGTCTATAATTAGGAAGAGATTTATCAGATGGAATCCCTAGAGCTCATTGCAACTCTATGCGAGTGCGAGGTGTTGAGATTGTTCGATTTCTCCTCCGGGACATGTATAGAGTTACGCATAGTTGACCTTAGATTTGGGACTATGTAATGAAGGATTTCCACGACTCACTATTAAATTGATCAGGAAGAATAATAGAGTGTTCTTGCACTTGAAGCGATCATCCTAGGCGGAGCATTATCCGAGTACCCCATCTTTATCAATTTCCTTACCTTCTCCTTTACTCGTGCTCTCTTACTTGTTGATTTTACTTTTGAGAATTGAATCATTGTCACACTTATCACTATTGATTTTTTACATAGCTAAGAAGCGGATTAAGTGTTTTTATTCCCTACTCCATGTGAATTCGACACCCGCTCATCCAGGATTATTACTTCGACAAACCCGTGCACTTGCAGGATATACGCAACAATGCAAAAATTTTCGTTATAGAAAAACTACCTCCCCAACTTCAGTAAAAGCTATCAGGAGTTTTCTTAGGCATGCATGTTTTTATAGAAGATTCATCAGGGACTTTGCCAAAATTACCAGACCTCTAACAAAATTGCTGGAGAAAGATGTTCCATTCAAGTTTGACGATGATTGCATGAAAGCTTTTATCATGCTCAAAGAAAAACTCACTCAAGCACCCATAATGGTAACTCCAGATTGGGATTCTCCATTTGAATTAATATGAGATGCTAGTGATTTTGCAGTCAGTGTAGTCCTTGGATAGTGAAGAGATAAACATTTCCATTCTATATATTATGCTTGCAAAACATTGACAGACACCCAGGAGAATTATAGCACGACAAAAAAAGAGTTGCTTGCTGTCGTCTTCGCATTTGATAAATTTTGATTATATCTGGCTCTATCTAAGGTGGTGGTTTACACTAGTCATTCTGCCTTGTGATATCTACTTAGCAAGTCTGATGCCAAGCCACGCTTGATTAGATGGGTCCTTTTGTTCCAGGAATTTGATTTGGAAATTAAAGATAAGAGAGGGGCCAAAAATCTTGCTGTAGATCATTTATCCCAGCTTGAGAATCCAAATCTTGATACTTTGAGGGAGAATATTAATGATTCATTTCATGAGGAACACTTGTACAATATTCAGGTAGTGGAAGAGTGTGAACCACCATGGTTTGCTGATTTTGCCAACTATTTAGTCGGGGGGGTCATCCCAAAATGGTTCACATATCAACAACGAAAAAAAGCTTTTTCAGACTTGAAGCACTATGTGTGGGAAGACCCTTATCTTTTCAGAATTTGTTCAGATCAGGTTGTTCGTAGATGTGTATCACAGATAGAAGGCTTGAGTATTTTGAAGCACTGCCATTCAGGACCAACTGGTGGTCACTGCAATGCAAACCGCGCCACAAAGAAAATTCTTGATGCAGGATTTTATTGGCCATCATTATTTCAGGACAACCATAAATTCATACAAGCATGTGATAGGTGTCAGAGGGTCGGTACCATTTCTTGCCGGGATGAGATGCCTCAAAATCGGAATCAGGCTTGCGAAATTTTTTATGTGTGGGGGATTGACTTCATGGGACCATTCCCAAGCTCACATGGTTGTAAGTTCATTCTTGTGGCAGTTGATTACATGTCTAATTGAGTGGAAGCTCAGGCCCTACCAACAAGCGATGCAAGGGCAGTTGTCAAATTCTTAAAGAAACTCTCCTCCAGGTTTGGAACACCACGGGCAATCATTAGTAATCGAGGCACACACTTTTGCAATGCTCAGTTTGCAAAAATTCTAAAGTGCTACAATGTTTATCACAAACTAGCAACACCATATCACCCACAAACTAGTGGGCAAGTGGAAGTTTCCAATACGGATTTTAAAAAAATCCTGGAGAAAAATGTTGCTCAGAATAGAAGAGACTGGGTAGAATACTTGGATGCCGCTCAATGAGCATACAGAACAGCATATAAGATTCCTATTGGAACCACTCCATACAGATTAGTCAATGGAAAAGACAGTCACTTACCTGTAGAACTTGAACATAAAGCTTATTGGGCTATTAAATTTCTAAATTTTGATTCCACCCTTCCAGGTGAGAAGAGGAAGCTTCAATTAAATGAATTAGATGAATGGCGCGCCATGGTATACGAAAATTCCAAACTTTATAAAGAAAGAGTGAAGGAGTACCATGATAGGCATATCAAGCATCCTAAACAATTTCAAGAAGGGGATCAAGTAATACTGTTCAACTCAAGGTTGAAGCTATTCCCGAGGAAGCTTAAGTCACGTTAGTCAGGTCCATATACGGTTACTCAAGTTTCCCCTCACAGTGCAGTCGAAGGTAACTCATCCTGTAAGATGTACTTTTAAGGTGAATGGAAAAAGGTTGAAGCTCTATTTTAACAACAACAATTCAAAGATGACCGGGGGAAATTTTAAATTATTCGAACCTCCTTAAGGTAAGTAAAAAGGTACGTTAAGCTCATGACATTAAACAAGCTCTTCTTGGGAGGCAACCCAAGCATTCGGGGGTTTATTTTCATGCTTGTGTATTCTTTGTGTTCATGTTCTTGTCATTTTTCATATTTTCTTAGAGTTGTTAATTCAAATAAGTCCATGCCCTCATTATTTTATTTATCATGATCATTGTCCATGTGGTTGTTTACTTGATTTTATTGTGAAATTGTACTTGTGTGGGCTATAATTTTATGTGTTAGATTGAAACTTTGAAACATTATTTCATGTTGGAGATGATTTTAGATCATTTTGTAACCATGGCCATGTGTTTAGAGAAGCAACCAAGACTTTAAACCAAGTTTTTAGAGCCTCACTGCCTCTATGGGCAGCTCATAGAGGCTGCGAGAAATTTCCAGAAGTTTTTAACTAGGCTTCATGGGCTCTATGAGGAGCTCATAGAGACCATCAAGAAAAATCAGAAAGTTTACACTAGCTCATACGGCCTCAATGAGCTGCTCATTGAGGCCGTATGGAGCTATCTTTTTCATGATAATGATGCCAACTTGTCTCTCTCTTCATTCTTCTTCTTCTCCAACCGAGACCTAGCTTCCATGATCTATCTCTCCATGGA
Organism: Dioscorea cayenensis subsp. rotundata; assembly: GCF_009730915.1. Lineage (NCBI taxonomy): Eukaryota > Viridiplantae > Streptophyta > Magnoliopsida > Dioscoreales > Dioscoreaceae > Dioscorea > Dioscorea cayenensis. Next base: position 11,501,272 of record NC_052486.1, read on the forward strand.
CAGATCTCACTCAATACTACTCTAAATCATCTCCATATCTCCTTGGGAAGTTGATCTAGTGTTTGTCTTCAAGCTCCACTAAAGTGTTTTCAAGATCTTTGTTGGTATGAAGCTTGTGTGATGAAAACTTTTCTTCTCTTTTCTTCTTCCTTTCTTGAGTTTTTGTGTGGATTATTTCAAGCTTTTAGCTTCTATTTTTTGGTATGATCATCAAGTCTTTGAAACATTTCGAATTTATGTAAAATTTTTTACAAATTCATGATGTGGGGAAACTCTTTCAAATTGAATAGTATCCATACGGGCTCCATATGCCCATATGGATCCTATTCACTCATTTTCTTCATGTTTTGACCATTTTCAGGCCACATTATGCATTATCTTTGATTCCTTTCATTTTTATTTTAATTTTTATTGATGTAGGAATGCCACAAGTCAAGAAATTTGCCTCCAAACGTCCAAGAAACACATTGCCTACCCGGAAGAACCACACTTTAAGCATGCTTATCATATGGCGAAGTGTAAAGTTTCGAAGACCAAACCATGTGGCACACTTCATCACATAGAATGGGGTAGTTTGGAAATATTTGGGACGCATGAACAATTCAAGGAATTACTTTCACATGGTTTTTGGTGAATCTATTATCAATTGATGATCCTACCTTTCACCAACTTACTTTGGAGGTTTTGAGCAATTTCGAAGCACACTAAGACAACCACATCTTCAACACCTTGTGATGACTAGTTGAACATTTGAGGATGGATATTTGCTTTATTTCTTTAGTTTATTTCTTTGCTTTACTTTTGATGCAAGTGTGTTTGTTTTGTTGTAATAAGTTGGGGAGGGGATGCCCTACTAACCTTGTGTAGAACTTTGCTACTCTTTATCTAGTATTTGTGTGTTTTGACTACTCCCTAGCATTTATTTTTGTTACCTTAATTTTTATTTGGAATGATGATGCCCCTTTATGCCTTGCAGGGCATTAAGGGAGCTTGGTGAGCCTCTCCACATTCCATGGAAGGCGGACCTGACATGAAAAGCTTGCAGCACCTTTTATTCTTGTCACCTCTCGCCGTGTGCAAGATTTAACAAGGGAAGTTCGTTCCATCCTCCTCCATTGTTTTCATTGCACATATTATTATCTTTTTCATGATTAGTGTACATTGGGGATAATGTACAACACTAGGTGGGGGATGGGTGTATTGTATGTATTAGGGTTATTGTTTGCATGCTAGTGTTACCAATGATGGCTTGTTCATTATTGTAAGACTCTTATAGCATGGATTAATGATTGATTTGAGTTACATATTTGTTTTTGTACTCTATTGGATCATGTTTCACCTCTATTGTCTTGTGCACTAAATCTTGTGTTGATGCCCTGGGAATAGCCAACATGACTACCCTATATCTCTTGAATGCTTAACACACATCTTTCAGTATTTGGTTTTAGAGTACTAAGTTCCTTCATTCAATGAACTCTTAAGAACTTCTTAGTCTTGTTGAGCTAACCCTAATTTTGTGGCATGTAGAGTAGCCTAAAGACATGATCTAGGATGAATGTGAAAAAGAAAATGATGAAAAAAAAAGATAGAATGAGAGTAAAACAAAAAAAATGAGTCTATGTCAGTATTCCTCTACTAATGAAGCTTGAATGCGTCTATGTAGATTGTAATCGAGTAGTTGGGTAGCTCTTGTGCCTAACCAGCATGTGCACGCTCCAGAAAGATTTTTTGGTGTAGTCTATATTAGTCGGAATCGAAAAAGAAAGGAAAAAATGAAATGAAATGAAAATAAAAACCCTAGTGATCTTTTTGGCTACCTACTAGGGGCTTTGAGAAGAATTGGGAGTTAGTTCTAGTTCAAGACTTGGAAGGATCTTACTTGCTCATTGAAGTAGCACTTACCATTTAGGACTTAGTACTCTTTGCATGTGGAGTGATTAGCATCTAGAGCTGTACTCATTGAAGTCAGTGTGCTAGACCAAGTCAAGGTAGATGAAATACAAGGTTCACACACATACCACAGACATATTGGAGGTGAGACAGGATCTTTCTGTTGTGGTTACTATTTGTAACTAATCATCTATGTATCATTTTCCATTGCTTGTGGAATCTTATACTTATTTGAGATGGAGGTGATACACTTAGACACTTAGCATTATCTTTGTTTCCATGATGTGTTTTCTTGGGGACAAGCAAATGCTTGGGTGTGGGGATATTTGATAAGTGTCTAAATGTACGTATTTTAGTATATGTATTTGTTACCTCTAGCATGTATTTTCATTGGAATTGATGCCCATTTTGTGCTTTTAATCATATGTTATTTGCTTTGTAGATCACGGGAACGCCATGGAAGACACAAAGATATGATTTGGGCGAAAAAGAGAAGAAAACAAGGTCGCGGTATTGTAGCATATCCACTGCATTAAAGTACTGTAGCATCGACACTGTAGCACATGGAGAGTTTCGTGTCAGGAATTGAATCACAGCATACGGCCTCAATGCTGCCCGGTATAGAGCCCAGGATGATTACTGTAGGCAATGAAGAGAACAAGTTTTGCTTGAAGGCATACTGGCTGAATGAGGTGCTCATTGAGCCAGTATAGATACTATTCTGAGTGCATTTGTGGAGTTTGCCTACCCCAAACAATGTCAATAAGGAGCTCTATGAGGACCTCATGGAGCCAGAATACCACCTGAATAAAGTCCTGATAGAGAGGAGTATACCACCCGGGATTGAACTCATAGAGAGTGGTATACCACTCGTGATGGAGGCCATTTTTAGGGCATGATGAGTGATATATAGAGAGGATTTTGGAGGAGAGACTTGGAGGATCCTTGGTAGCCAGTACTTGGGAAGAAGAGGAAAAAGGAAAAGATTATTTTGAAGAGTGTTTTGGCTTGAGGCTTGGGAAGATCAAGGGTTAGATCTCAAGGAGAAAACTTCATCATCAAAGGAGGAGTATTCAGCTTTCCTTGGGCTTGAGGAAGCGTCATTCGGCCAACATTTTTCCTTCTTCATCATCATTCGGACTAGGAAGTGTTATTCATGCATTTACTTCTTGTTTTTGTTGGGATTGATAGGCTTATTTGTATGATGGCACACTAGACCCCCAAGGCCACCGGATGTAGGTGAACCTTGGGGGGTTCATTATGTATTTTGGATGCTACATTTACATTTTGAGTGATTGGTGTGATTTATGGTTTGGTTCATTGTGTTTCATGCCTAGAACTATTATCTGGAGAAATCCTTAGTTCTTGTTTGAGTTGTATACGTAGATGTGACCTACTCGCGTCTACTAGATCGTTAATGAACTAAAAGGGGTAATCTTTGACCAACATGCCGAGAAATTGGATGTAGGTAGCCCCTTCGAACCATGAGGATAAACTTAGGTTAAGTGCATCCTTATCGCGTGATCTCTTTGTACTCATCGCAATCGTAGGAATATGATTAAGGAGAGATCCTTGTCATCATTTGTACGGGATTAGGGTTTAGCCACTGAGAAATTGGGGTTGAACTAATTTTGAGGTCCATCTATCTAAATCACCCTTGCCATTTATTTTTATGCATCATTATATCATGATGACCCCTCTTGGGAATCCTCATCCCTAGGCCTATTCTTAGCATCATTTCTCTTGTGATTTTCTTGCTTGCCTTGGAATTACTATAATTGTGTTTTATTTACATTCTTGCTTGTATTAGAGTAGTATACCATGCTTAAGTTGTAAGGTTAGAAAGTGAGTGGTGGAGTAATAGGAGCTCCTTAGCCCCGTGGAATACGATCCTTGGGCTTTTACACATGGTATTACTTGTCGACCCCGTACACTTGTGGGTGATCAACCAGCCTTTGCCGGAGAACTTTAAGGAATTCTAGGAAATTTTTAAATTATTACTCTAGTTATTCAATTCTTTACTCATTTGTTATTGTTATTTTTTTCCCTTTGATCTTAAGTTTTTATCATCTTTCTTGGTTTTGCAAGGTATTGTGCATGACACGTTCAAATCCATCGATCTTTGATTACACTGGATAGTGGGATTGAAAGTACTTTATGTCAGAGTTTGAGAGAAGTTGGTGAAGGGTCAGATACATAGAACATTGAAATTGAGGATAGAGAGTCTTCAATCATGGCCAAAGAGCGACGCACTCTATCCGAGTATGGAAGACCCCAATTCATGGGTGATGAGTTTAGTGTTCAAGCACCATCCATGGTATCCAACAACTTTGAAATTAAAGCATGTATAATCGGCATGGTCCAGAACTCGGTTCAATTCAATGGTCATGCAAATGAAGATGCACATGACCACCTTTCCCGGTTCCTCCAAATTTGCTCTACATTCAAGATTAATGGGGTGTCGGACGATGCTATCCGTTTGAGACTATTTCCATTCAGTTTGAGAGACAGAGCTTATCGTTGGCTTACATCATTGTCTCTGGGGTCTATAAAAATATGGAAGGATATGGTTGAGAAATTCCTTTGGAGGTACAATCCGCCAAACAAAGTGACGAAGTTGAGGTAAGAAATTTCAGCCTTTAAACAAGGGGAGTCCGAACATTGTTTGAAGCCTATGAGAGATTCAAGGATCTCCTTAGAAGGTGCCCCCATCATGGTTTTGCCTCATGGATGCGAGTACAAATCATTTACAATGGGCTAAATTATGCTACTTGCCAACTCATTGATACCGCAGCGGGTGGTTCCCTTAGCAACGAGTATCCCAATGAGGCCGAGCAATTACTTGAGTCTATGGCAAGCAATGAATCACATTGGGCCTCAAGAGTGTCTACACAAAAGACTGTCAGGCTCTATGAAGTTAGTAGCAATGATGCCTTAGCCTCAAAGGTTGATGTGTTGACGTGAAAGCTTGATATTCTTATGGGCAGTAGTTCGAGGTCGAAATCAGTGATGAATTGTAGCACTTATGGTGGTGGGCATGATGCAGTCCAATGTCTAATTGCTAGCTCATCCATTGCATCCATTGAAAATTTTGACTACATTGGAGAGCAACGAAATCAAGGGAATCCGTATAGCTCAACTTACAATCCGGGATGGAAGAACCACCCTAATTTTGCATGGAATCAAGGGAGACAACAAAGAGGTGCACCACCTCAAGGATCTTAATTTCAACAAACCGGCCTTTGAGAAGAAGTTTTCTACTGAAGACGTCCTTGCCAAGTTCATGCTTAGTACCAATGACAGGTTCAGTAGCCTAACTAGTAGCATGGATGTACAATTTGGCAAGGTGAATGCTCAGCTCACTCAGCACGCCGAATAGTTCAGTGAGATAGGTTCTGTTTTTAGAAACCTCTAAGCTTCTGTAAAATCTCTTGAGCATTGAGTAGGGGAACTCATGAAGGCACATTATAAATGTCTTGAGCACTTAAAGGCCATTGCTCTTAGAAGCGGTAGGCAAGTGGAGACAAGGGTCGAAGTGGGCCCAAGTGTCAAGAAAAGTGGGGTAGCCTCCGGGGAAGACACCAAGCTAGTTGAAGAAAATAGTGAAGACAAAAATCAGGGTTAGAAATGATAAGGCCCAACAACAAGGAGGATGTTCACTTCAGAAAATTCATCAACATCTTCAAACAACTCCACTTGAACATCTCGATAGTTGAAGCATTGACTCAAATGCCAAAATATGCCAAGTTTTTAAAAGAGCTCCTCACGAACAAGAGAAAGTTAGAGGAAGAAGGCACGGTTGCACTTTTGGGGAATTGTTCGGCTATTTTAGAAAAGAAACTCCCACAAAAGTTGAAAGATCCTGGAAGCTTCATTATCCCGTGTATGCTTGAAGGTGGAGTCCAAGAAAATGCTCTAGCGGACTCGGGGGCTAGCATAAACGTCATGTCCTACACCATGTATTTGAAACTTGGCTTAGATGAGTTGTAGCCCATGAGGATGACCTTACAATTGGTAGATTGATCAACAAGAAAACCTCGTGGGATTGTTGAAGATGTGATTGTCCGAGTGGACAAATTTGTTTTTCCTGTGGATTTTGTCATCATGGACATAGATGAGGATGTGAAGATACCACTGATTCTTGGCTGACCATTCCTCAACACCTCGGGTGCCCTAATTGATTTGAAAGGAAGGAAGTTAATGTTAAGAGTAGGAGAAGAGAAAGTGGTGTACACTTTGCGGCTGCCATGAAACATTCTTTAGATCATGATGACACACTTTACTTCATTGATGAAACTGATAGGTTGATTTATGATTGTGTGTAGGAGGTGCTCTCTATAAACCCTTTGGATGAGTTTTGGGAGAGTTTGGGAATGAAGAACAAGAAGAACCTCACTACCATCCTCAAATTAACAACTTGAAGCAACCAAAAGAGAGGGTGTCCTGTACTAATGCTAAGGAAAAAGAGAAAAAAGAATCATTTGTGAAGAAAATGTGGAGGGAGATTCATGGGAGAAAAAAGAAAGGTACCAAGCTTCATCACCCCACATCTCATGGAGGAAAGGTAAATTTTTCACCCCTCTCTACTCATGAACAATTCGAGGTCTTTTCAATGTTGGGACTGAATTTACCGGGAAGAAACAACATGACAAGGGAAATAAGGGTGGTTTCAAACTCTTTGAGCCCTCATGAGGTATGGAATGAGGTACGTCAGGCTCATGACGTTAAACAAGCGCTTCGTGGGAGGCAACCCAAGCGCTCGGGGGTGTTTACTTGCATTTTTCATATTTTTAGATCATAGTTTATTTCACTTTTCATATTTATTAGACTTGTTTTGTTTTTGAATAAGTTCATTCTCACACACTTGGTTCATTGCTCTCATCGTTTTGATTGTGGTGTATTTGTGCAACTTCTTGAGAAACTCATATTTTGGTGTCATTTAATGTGCTAGAGAGTCATTTTATTCTTCTCATTCATTTTTGGAGAAGTCTTTGAGCTTGCCATTTCATTTTTACATCATTTGAAGCAGGATTTCATAGTTTTGAGTGAGTTTAAAAGTCATACGGCCATCCTAGAGCGTATGGAGGCCGTCTGAGATGAACACAAAGCCAATCCAGTGGCTCTGTGGCATCTCAGACGGCCCCCATATGGCCCCCCATACTGGGCCATCTGGGATGCCATCTAGAATGCCCAAGAAGCCTTCTCAGGCCATACGGCTCCCATACGGGCCGTATGGGGGTCCATATGGCCCGGCTCTTGCCCATTTAACCCTCATCTCTTTCTTCCATTCTCTTCTTATCTCTATTTTTCCACCGACTTTTTCTCGTATTTCTCACTTATTTCTTGGCCAAATCTCCTCTTTTTTTACCCTAAATCTTCTTGTCATCCATTTGAGATGTCGATCTAGTAGTTTTCCTCGAGTTTAACACTAGTTTTCTCAAGATTTCGTCGGTATGCTTTTTCAATGCCCTAGTTTTATCTTTTTCATCTCTTGGGCATTCTTGGAGCTTTTGTGTGGAATTTCTTTAGCATTTTTCTTGGTTTGGATGGTGTGATTGTTATGGATGAAGTCACCCTTGAATTTATGTAAAACAATTTTCGATTTTCATGTTTTTGGGGAGGTACTTTCAAAATGAACAGTACACATACAACCCCCATATGGCCCTATGGACATGATACATCATATTTTTCATTGTATCTTTATCCCATTGACAAGATCCCCTTGCGTATATCCTGCAAGTGCACGGGTTTGTCGAAGTAATAATCCCGGGTGAGCGGGTATCGAATCCACAAGGAGTAGGGAGTAAAGACACTTAATTCGATTCTTAGCTATGTGGAATATCAACAATGATAAGTGTGACAATGATTCAATTATCAACAATTAAAAACAACAAGTAAGAGAGCAAAAGTAAGGAGGAGGTAAGGCAATCAATAAAGATGGGGTACTTGGATGATGCTTCACCTAGGATAATCACTTCAAGTGCAAGAACTCTATTATGCTTCCTAATCAATGCAATGGTGAGTCCTGGAAATCCTTACATACATAGTCCCAAATCTAAGGTCAACTATGCCTAACTCTATTCATGTCCCCGAGGAGAGATTAAATAACCTCTCAACCTCGCACTCGAATAAAGTTCCAATGAGCTCTAGGGATTCCAGGTGATAAATCTCTTCCTAATTATAGACCTAACCCTTTGGTCCAGGCGGAAGGTCCCTAACCACAATTTAGCCCTAGATACTAAGATCCCCTCAACGCTTCATTGCATTGCATGCGCAACTAAGCCCCAGCGGAGATTTATCCCTTAGACCATTCACTCTATTATGGCCACAAAGAACTCGAGGAACGGAGGTAGAATCTATCACATCGGAGGCAAAAGGGGACGCTCCTGTACCTCTCAACTCACCCTCTCAACTCTCTCCAACCAAGCTTTGTCTAACGCTCGTGGTGTGTCACTCACTCACAAGGTTACCAACAAGAACTCTTAACCCTAGTGTCACTCTAGGGGAAATGTTCATACAATCAAGCATTCAAGGTTGGAACTCACAATAAACATCAATTTATTTAAAGCATAATAAAGAAGTTCAATGAAATGAATACATCCTAGTGTTCACAATCACCCAAGTACCCACTAGGGGTTTAGCTCTCCATGGAGCTAAGTACAATCAAAGAAATCGGATGTAAAAGTAATGAATCCATAAAGAAACCCCCTCGTTGGTCGTGTTGATGGTCTTATGAAGAGTCCTCTACTCGTCGCAAGGGATCCTTTGTCCGGCCTAGGATTCACATCGCCGGATCGATGCCGACGAAAGCTCTCCCAATAACCTTCTTCCAAATGACGCACGATGTCGGAGCCGTAGAACCTCTCCAAAACCTAGCCAATACCCCTCAAAACCCTAGCTGAAGCCCTCTCTCAAGTTGGGGAAAAGATGGAGAAAAGAATACCAAAATCAGGGCTGAATCGGCTTTAAATAGGGCTGGAATCGGGCGACTCCACGGGCGTGGACGGTACACGCGCCCGTGCGGAATTTCCACACGGCCGTGGATAATGTCCACACGCCCGTGTGGATTCTCTGTTTCTCTGATTTCTCGGCCGGCTGCCTTTGTGCCCCTCCAAATGGATGTGCTAACTCGAATGCGAGGAGGTTGGCACACACTCTAGCATCTCACACCTGACCTATGTCTTCGCGTTTGACCCTTAGCAAGATTTCCTCCAAAATAGGTGCATTATGATCCACATTGGCCTATTTCCTTCATACTCGGCCTCACAACCCTACCTGCATAAAAATAACATAAAAACACACATATTAGTGTAAAAACCTGAGAAAAGTAATGCTCAACATAAGGAATGAACACTTCGCATTCATATCGCACAAGCACTTATCACCCATGCACTATGTTTTGAATTATATTGGATTCCTCTATGCTTGATTGGGTTTTTCATGTTTCTTAGGAATGTTGTGGACGAAGAAATTGACAACCAACCATGGAGTGATATTTGCACTACACGGGTGACCACATGGAACAAGATGTCATGTTGTGATGAGAGACCTAATTCTAAGGACAAGGATGAGCATGGAGACTTTATTTTATTATTTCGACTTTATTTTCTAGTTTTTGTGATCTCTTTGAATTTTGCTTTAGTTTTTGCATGATTACTCCCCATCTCTCCTTTGTAAGTTTTTGTGGAATGATGATGTCCCCTTTATGCTTTGTAGAGCATTAAGGGAGCTTGGTGTGCCCTCCTTCCATTTGGTGGAAGCTGGACCGAACATGTATAACTAGCCATACCTTTTGTTGGGCCACACCTCATGACGAACACAAGATGAACCGGGGAAGTTTCGTTTTCACCCTCCTCTATTATTTGCATTGCTTCTTCTTGCATGTTTTTTATGATTAGTGTACATTGAGGGAAATGTACAACACTAAGTGTGGTGATGGGTGTATTTCATGTATTAGGACCATTGTTTACATGCTAGTGTTACCTATGATGGCTTTGTTCATTCTTATAAGATTCTTTTAGCTTGGATTAATGATTGATGTGAGTTACTTGTTTTTATTGAATCCTGTTTTACCCCTAGTATTGTCATGTGCACTGAATTTTTTGTCGATGCCCTGGGAATAGCCAATGTGACTACTCTAACTCTCTTGTATGCGTAACACACTACTTTGAGTACTTGGCCTTAGAACACTAAGTTCTATCCTTCAATGGACTCTTAAGAACTTCTAAGTCTTGTTGAGCTAATCCTAGTTTTGTGTCATATAGAGTACTCTGAAGATGTGATCTAGGGTGAAGAAAAAAAATGAAAATGAAAATTAATGAAAAAAAATGAGTCTATGTCAGTATTCCTCGGCTACTAAAGCATGAATGTGTCTATGTAGACTGTAATCGAGTAGTTGGATGGCTCTTGTGCCTAACCAGCATGTGCACCCTCTAGAAAGATTTCAAAATGATGTTGGTGCAATCTACATTAGTCGGACTCAAAAGAAATGAATGATGAAATGAAAATAAAAACTCTAGTGATCTTTTTGAGTACCTACCAAAGGTTTTGAGATGAAAGTGGATTTAGTTTCGAGCTATAGAATTAGAAGGATCTTACTTGGCCATTAAAGTAGCACTTAGTATTTTAAGACTTAGTATTATTTGTAAGTGGAGTGATTAGCATCCAGAGCTGTACTGATTGAAGTCCTTAGGCTAGACCAGATCAAGGCAAATGAGATATAAGATTCAGTTACACGGCACAGACATATAAGGGGTGAGATAGGATATTTTTTATTATGCTTATTGACTATAACTCAACATCTGCGTATCATTGTCCATTTCTTTTGGAATCTTATATTTGCTTGATGTCAGAAGTAATGCATTTAGCCACTTTTCAGTCTCTTTGTTTTTCATGAGTTGATTGCTTGGGGACAAGCAACGCTTAAGTGTGGGGATATTTGATAAGTGTCTAAATGTAGGTGTTTTCATATATATATATATATATATATATATATAGTATTCACTTTGCATGTAGGTGTTTTCTATTATGCTTTCTAATCAATGCAATGGTGAGTCATGGAAATTCTTAATTACATTGTCACAAATCTAAGGTCAACTATGCCTAACTCTATACATGTCCCGGAGGAGAAATCGAACAATCCCAACACCTCGCACTCGCATAGAGTTGCAATGAGCTCTAGGGATTCCAAGTGATAAATCTCTTCCTAATTATAGACCTAACCCTTTGGTCCAGGTGGAAGGTCCCTAACCACAATTAAGCTCTAGATACTAAGATCACATCAACGCTTCACTCCCTTTCACTGGCAACTAAGCCCCAGCGGAGATTCATCCCTTAGACCATTCACTCTATTATGGCCGCAAAGAACTCGAGGAACGGAGGTAGAATCTATCACGTCGGAGGAGAAAAGGGACGCTCCTATACCTCTCGACTCACCCTCTCAACCCTCTCCAACCTAGCTTTGTCTACCGCTCGTGGTGTGTCACTCACTCATAAGGTTACCAACAAGAACTCTCAACCCTTGTGTCACTCTAGGGGAAATGTTCATACAATCAAGAATTCAAGGTTGGAACTCACAATAAACATCAATTTATTGAAAACATAATAAAGAGGTTCAAAGAAACAAATACATCCTAGGGTTCACACTACCCGAGTACCCAATAGGGGTTTAGCTCTCCGTGGAGGTAAGTAAAATCAAAGAAATAGAATGTAAAAGCAATGAATCCATAAAGAAACCTCCTCGATAATCATGTCGATGGTCATGTGGAAAGTCCTCTACTCGTCATCCAAGGATTCCCTCGTCCAGTATAGGATACGCCTCAACGGAAGCTCCCCTACCAACCTTTTTCCTAGGGAATGATGATGTCGGAGCCGCAGAACCTCTCCAAAACCTTGGCCAGAACCTCTCCAAACCCTAGCCGAAGCCCTCTCTCAAGTTGGGGAAAAGATGAACAAAAGAATCCAAAATCGGGGCTGAATCGGCTTTAAATATGGCTGGAATCGGGCGACTACACGGGCGTGGATGCTCCACGTGCCCGTGCAGAATTTCTAAATGTGCATGGATAATTTCCACACGCCCGTGTGGATTCTCTGTTTCTCTGGTTTCTCGGCCGGTGTGAGCGAGTGCTACTACGATGCTCTTCTACGATGATCCGACCGGATAGCTTCCTAATTCCATACTTTTTATCGGGAGTAGCATAAGCGGGCATCACGTTCACGTCGTGGATCACTTGTTTCTTCAATGATGTACACGTTGGTGAAACTCTTATTCTATGTGCATAAGTCGGAATGCTCGAGTGTGACTACCTTTGTGCCCCTCAAATGGATGTGCCAACTTTCGAATCGAGGAGGTTGGCACACACTCTAGCATCTCACATCGACCCTATGTCTTTCGGCGTTTGAACCTTAGCAAGATTTCCTCCAAAATCGGTGCATTGTGATCCACATTGGCCTATTTCCTTCATACTCGGCCTCACAACCCTACCGCATAAAAAGTAACATAAAAACACACATATTAGTGTAAAGACCCGAGAAAAGTAATGCTCAACATAAGGAATGAGCAGCCGCATTCATGATCGCATCAAGCACTTATCAGGAGACCACTTGAGAGGCTTTAGGGGGACCTTGGGAAGGAGAAGAAGGGCAAGGAAGCTAGGAGATCATTCAAGGCCAAGGTTGAAGACTCTCAAGGCAAGAAGGCAACATCATTCAAGGGGAGATCTACCATGATTTGAAGGAAGGAGATCCGTTGCTAGAGGAAGCGTCATTCGGCATTCCTTTGGCAGGGGAAGCATCATTTGGCATATATTCTACCTTCTCCTCCACCATTTCATCTAGGGAGTGTCAGTTATGCTTTTCTTTTGTGTTTCACTTGATTGTATTGCTTGTTGTGGGATGATGACACACTAGACCCCCGAGGCCACTGGGTGTTGGTGAACCTTGGGGGGTTTTATCATGTATTTTTTATGATGACTTGTTAATTCCATGCTTGGATAATTTTTAGATTTAATCCATTATTTTCATGCTAAGTGCTACACTAAGGAGAAATCCATAGCTCTTTTATGAGTGATGCATGTAGATGTGACTTGCTCGCATGAATTAGATCATGATTAGATTAGAAGGTGATACTTGTATCATCACAGCGAAATCGAGTTGTTTGGTAGCCCTCCATGTAGGTTTAAGCTGAAGAAGAGTAGGCTTACTCCTAAGTGAGATTACCTCGTACTTAATGCAATCTGAGGAATGTCGATTTGGAAGAAATTCCTATCTATGTTCGTATGGGATTAGGGTTCAATCACCTTGAAATTGGGATTGTTCTAATCTCGGAATCTCATGGTCCATTTTACCCTTGCATCTTTTATTCATCATCCATGTTTCATGATAACTCCTCAAGGGGATCCGCATCCATAGACCTTTGCATTACATTGAGTTTCTTGCTTGCTTATTTCTTGTTCTCTCTAATTTGTTGATAATCTTGTTTTAGTTTTAATTTCACCTAGTAGAGTAAATTCCCTCACTTGAGATCTTAGGCTAGATAATAGCTCGAGAAGGAGTAATAGGAGATTCTTAGCCCCGTGGAATATGATCCTCGTGTCCTCACATGAGGTATTACTTGGCGATCCTGTACACTTGCGGGAAAGTAATCATGATTTCATTGAAGACACAACGTGATATACCGCATGGATGTGTGCCCATTCATGTGGCCTAGATGATAAGATTGGATTCGGTAGATTTTTGGCGAAATAGTGAAGAAGTTTACTATAGCAAATCACTGTAAAAAGCACTGTAGCAGTTACACAGCTCACAGGAAACCAAAATCTTAAAATCCACACGGTTGTGTGGAAATTCCATACACTCATGTGGATGCCTGATTCCAGCCCCTATAAATATCGTCACTTAAGATCTTTTCCGAATAATTTTTCCATCTTTTGCCAATGTTTGGAGGCGCTCTCGGTTAGGGCTTGTAGAGGCTTTGGATAGGTCTTTAGAGTGGTTCTATGGCCTTCTACATCGAGTTTCTTTGGAAGAGAGTTATTGGGGGAGCTTTTGTCGGTATCGATTCGGTTAGGTATGCCCTAGGCTTGACAAGGGAACCTTTGGAGAAGACGAGGCAGCTCCACAAGATCATCGATATGGACTACAAGGGAGTTTTATCTATGGATTACATGTTTTTCACTATTTATTTCATTGTTGATTGTGTGTTGCTCCATAGAGAGCTAAACACATAGTGGAGTGCTTGAACTTGTAAACCACAGGGATGATTTTGTTTCATTAACCTTTATTATGCATATTCATTTGATATTTTTAATTGAGTTCCATCCTTGAATGCTTGTTGTTTTGATTTTCCATTAGAGTGCCACTAGGGTTGAGAATCCATCTTGGTAATCCTTGTGGATGAGTGACACTTCATTAGGATTAGACAAAAACAAGGTTGGAGATGGGTCAAGAGGGTGAGTCGAGGAGGTAGCGAATGTCCCCTTTCCCTTCGGTATAGTTTATCCTACCTCCACGTTCCAAGAGTTCTTTGTAGTCATGATAGAGTGAAGTGCTAAGAGACGAAGTCCATTGGGGCTTAGTTGTGCAAGCAACATAGTGAAGTGTTGAAGTAATCCTTAGTGCTAGGGCTTAATCGTGACTAGGGGTCTTTCGCCTGGACCAAAGATTTAGATCTATTTTAGGGAATAGGGTTTACCACTTGAAGTCCCTAGAACTTCATGCAACCCGACACAGTGTGAGGCGTTGAGCACACACTAGAACCTAAGAATGTACCTGGTAAACCTTGAGAGTGAATGAGCATTACTGAGTATAGAGGGAACATCCCATGGTATTGTTTTCTTCTGTTAACACTTGATCCAATTGCTTTTTATCTCCATGTATTCTCTTTTCCTTTTCTCTTTTAATTGCACTTTCATTTATTTAATCTCATCACCCATTCATTATTCACTAGAGATGAGTATTAAGTGAGTATTTTTAGTCACGTCCCTGATGTTCAACAACCCTACCCTTACGGGGTATGATAAGTGCTTGTGTATTAGTAATACGAAGTGTTCTTTTTCTTACATTGAATATTATTTCTATCAGGTTTTATCACTTATGCATGGGTATTTATGTTCTTTTGTGCATCTAGGGTTGTGGATACAATTGCTGAAGAAAGAAACTAAAAGTTGATCATGGATACATTTGTTGATGAAGTCTTAGAGTGAACAAATGTGAAGACACAAGTTGTGCTCGACATATGAGTGTGTGCCAACCTCCATTGTGCTCGGCGAACATACAAAGTGGAGGGGCACAAAAGGCGGTCATACTCATATGTTCGGGACTCGTACAATACTAGAATGATCTTCATCAATGTGGTTTAGTAGAAGATGCGATGCAATCTAGCATGAATGTGTGCCCATTCATGTGGTCTCGATGAAAAAAGTGGATTTGGGAGCATTGCAGCGAAGTGTTGTAGAAAATCACTATAGCTGTTACTATTCACAGCACGAGGAAAAACTCAAGTCTGCAAATCCACACGGACGTGTGGAAATTCTACGCTTCGTGTGGATGCCCGATTCCAGACCCTATAAAAGCCGGGATTTTAGACATTTTGAAGAATCCTTTTCTCATCTTTTCCCCATCTTTGGAGGCTCTCACGGCTAGGGTTTGGAGAGGCTTTGGCTGGAGTCTTTGGAGTGGTTCTACAACCTTTGATACTACATTTCTTTGAAATATAGTTATTGGGGAGCTTTTATCGGCATCGATTGGGTGAGGGTGTGCCCTAGGATTGACAAGGGAATCCTTGGAGAAGACAACTCTACAAGACCATCGATACTTATTATGAGGGTTGTTTTAATTATGGATTACATACTTTTATATTCAATTTTATCATTGATTGTACCTTGCTCCATGGAGAGCTAAACCCCTACTTGGTGCTTGGACTTGTAAACCCTAGGATGATTTTGTTTCATTAACCTTTCATTATGTTTCTTTAATTGATGTTTTTAATTGAGTTCCAATCTTGAATACTTGTTGAGTTGATTTTCCATTAGAGTGACACTAGGGTTGAGAATCTATCTTGGTGATCCTTGTGGATGAGTGACATACCATGACGGTTAGAAAAAGCTAGGTTGGAGAGGGTCGAGAGGGTGTGTCGAGAGGTAGCGGAACGCCCCCTTTCCCTTCCAGTTTGATTTATCCTACCTACATGTTCCAAGAATTTTTTGCGGTCACAATAGAGTGAAGTGCTAAGAGACAAACTCCACGGGGCTTAGTTATACAAAGCAGCAGGAGAAGTGTTGAAGTAATCCTTAGTGCTAGGGGCTTAATTGTGACTACAGTGTTCGCTGGACCAAAGGGTTGGATTTAAATTAGGGAATAGGTGATAAGTGCTTGTGTATTAGTAATATGAGTATTCTTTTTATTACAATGAGCATTACTTTTATCAGATGTTAGCGCTAATAGATGTGTATTTTTGAACTTTCGTGGATGAAGGGTTGTGGAGCCAAATAATGAAAGAAAAGAAGCCAAAAGTAGATTGCGATTGTACTTTGTTGATGAACTCTTGGAGTAAACAAATGTGAAGACATAAGTTGTGATTGAAGATATGTGAATGTGTTCCAACTTCCATGTGCTCACGAAATTACAAGTTTTGGAGGGCACAAAGGCAGTCACATTTGCGTATTCCAACTTGTGCAATGTTAGCAAGATCTTCACCAATATGGCATTTGATTGAAGAAATAATGCAATCTGCGGCATAGACATGTGCCCGTTTATGTTGCCCCAATGAAAAGTGTGGATTCAAGAGTATTTTGGCGGAGTACCGCAGCAGGTACTGTAGCAAATCAATGTAGCAATGTACTGTAGTAGTTACTATTCACAGCCAGCAGAAAATTAGATTTCTAGAAATCCACATGGGCATGTTGAAATTACCCACACCCATGTGGATGCCCTATTCCAGATCTTTATAAGGCAGTGACTTGTAGCGATTAGGGGATTCATCTTTCATCATTCTTTCCATCTTTTCTCCATCTTTTGAGAGTCTTGCGGCTAGGGTTTAGAGGGGCTTTGGTAAGGTTTTAGGAGTGGTTCTATGGCTTCAACACCCCATTTCTCTTGGAATATATTTATTGGAGGAGCTTTTACGTACGACCTTGAGCCGGCATGATGTGTCCCTAGGCTTGATGACAAGATCCCTTGCGTATATCCATGAAGTGCAGCGGGTTTGTCGAGTAATAATCCTGAGTGAGCGGGGTCGAGTCCACGAGGGAGTAGGGAGTAAAGATACTTAGTCGATTCTTAGCTATGTGGAGTATCAACAATGATAAGTGTGGTAATGTTTCAATTCTCAGAAATTATAAACAACAAGTAAGAGAGCAAAAGTAAGGAGGAGCCAAGGCAATCGATAAAGATGGGAGTACTCGGATGATGCTTCACCCTAGGGATAATCGCTTCAAGTGCAAGAACTCTCTATTATGCTTCCTAACCAATGCAATGGTGAGTCGTGGAAATCCTTACGTACATAGTCCCAAAATCTAAGGTCAACTATGCCTAACTCTATTCATGTCCCGGAGGAGGATTTAATAACCTCTCAACCTGCACTTTTCGAATAAAGTTGAGATGAGCTCTAGGGATTCAAGTGATAAATCGCTTCCTAATTATAAACCTAACCCTTTGGTCAGGCGGAAGGTCCCTAGCCCACAATTAGGGCCCTGAGATACTAAGATCCCTCAACGCTTCACTCCATTGCACGCGCAAGCTCAGGCCTTAGCGGAGGTTCATCCCTTAGACCATTCACTCTCATTATGGCAGCAAAGAACTCGAGGAATGAGGTAGAATCTATCACGTCGGGAGGAAAGAGGGCGCTCTGTGCCTCTCGACTCACCCTCTCAACCCTCTCCAACCTATCTTTGTCTAATGCTCGTGGTGTGTCACTCACTCACAAGATTCATCCCTTAGACCATTCACCTATCTTTGTGCCCATACCCTCAAAACCCTAACTGAAAGCCCTCTCTGAGAGTTGGGGAAAAAGATGGAGAAAAGAATACCAAAATCGTGGTGAATCGACTTTAAATAGAGTGCGGAATCGGGGCGACTCCTCGGGCGTGGAAGCTACACTGCTGAGTCTGGAATTTCCACACTGGCGTGGGTAATTTCCACACGCCCGTGTGGATTCTCTGAAACTGTCATTTTTGGCTACAGTGATTTGCAACAGTACTATGCCAAAAATACTCGCGAATACTTCTTCAATGCCATGGATCGCTTTGCTACAGTACTATGCAACAGTACTTTTCATCGAGGGTAACATAAGCGGGCACATATTTATCTGAGTGGATCGCTTTAGCTTCTTCAATGAGCGGATAAGTTGATGGAGATCTTGTTCTATGTGCATAAGTCGAGAATGCTTGAGTGTATGCGCCATTGTACCTCTCCAAATGGTTGTACAAACTCAAATGCTGGAGGTTGGCACACACTCTAGCATCTACTGCCCGACTTATATCTTCGCGTTTGAACCTTAGCAAGATTTCCTCCAAAAATCGGTGCATTGTGATCCACATTAGCTTCTTTCCTTCATAATTGGTTTCACAACCCTACCTGCATAAAAGTAACATAAAAAAACACACATATTAATGAAAGAACCCGAGAAAAGTAATGCTCAACATAAGGAAAGAATGCTTCGCATTCATATCACTAACACTTATCACTTGACAAGATGACGTTTGGATAGGACGAGTCATAAGTGCCTAAATATATCATTTATACTCCTACAAATCATTAGCATTCTCATGCAATTTATATTATCTTTTGATGTAGATTTGTGCATTTTATGTGTTTATTTGAATTCAGGACATCGAAAGACCGTATTTGAGAGGCAAATAATTGTGAGTCGTTTCGAGAAAAGAATAATAAAGAAATGAAGTGCAAATGAACTCCGAGCGCAAAACATGCTAAAGAAACAGTATATGTGGGCTATACACAGGCCACATAGAGCTACATAACACATCCATAAGGCTTTGTTTCCAATGTGAGGGCCACCAGACATAGAGCGAAGCTTGTGACGGTAATAATGCCCCTTGCGTATGTCCCATGAAGTCGTAGGTTTATCGAAGTAATAAATCACAGATGAGTGGGTATCGTATCCACAGGGAGTTGAGAATAAAAATACTTGAATTGTTTTTTAACTAAGCTAAAAAGTGAATAATAGTTGTGTAACAAGATGTAATGTAAACAAAAGTAAAAAGAGATAAAGAGAAAGCACAAGAAAAGGAGGTAAGGCGATAGATATAAATGGGGTGCCGGATATTGTTCAGCCTATGACAATCATTTCAAGTGCAAAAACCCTCTAATATACTTTCTAACTAATGCATTAATGAGTCATGGAGATCCTTCAATACATGATGGCAAATCTAAGGTCAGCCATGCCTAACTCTATATACATGTCCCGGAGGAGAAATTGAACAATCTCTCAACCTCGCACTCATTTAGAATCAGATGAGTTCTAGGGGATTCCAAGTGATAAAACCCTGTCACTAGATGTAGACCTAACCCTTTGGTCCAGGTGAAAGGTCCCTAGTCACAATTAAGACCTAGGTGCCAAAATCACTTCAACACTTAACTCCGTTGCATCTGACAACTAAGCCCGGAGTGGAAGGTCATCCTCAGCTGATTCACTCTACTATGATAGCAAAAACTTCGAGGAAATGAGATAGGGATAATCACACGGAGAGGCGAGGACGCCTCCGCTACCTCCACTATACGCTCTTAACACTCCAATCTAGCTATGTCTAACTCTCTCATGGTATGTCGACTCACTCACAAGGGTTACCAAGATGAACTCCTCGACCCCTAGTGCTCACTCTAAGGGAGTATTCAAACAATCAAGCATACAAGATTGGAACTCAATTAACACATCAATTAATGAAAAGCAACCATATGAGGTTTAATAAAAACAAATATCATCCTAGGGTTCACAAATCCAAGTACCCACTAGGTTGTTTAGCTCTCCATGGAGCTAGTTACAATTAATGAAATCGAATGTAAAAAACAAGTAATCCATAGAAAATCTCCTCGGTGATCGTACTTGATGGTTTTTGTGGAGAAGCTCTCTACTGAGTCCAAGGGTCCATTTGTCCAGCCCTAGGATCACACTCTCACTGGATCGATACTGTGAAAGCTCTCATACTAACCTTCTTCCAAATGGAGCGTGATGTTTGGAGCCTTAGAAACTCTCGATACCTCTCGAAACCTAAGCCGCCACCCTCTCTCTCATGTTGGGGAAAAAGATGGAAAAAGAATGTTGAAACTCGATAAAATCGCGCCTTAAATAGGGTCGAATCGGAATCCACACGCCCGTGGATTCTCCACGACGTCTGGGAACTTACACATGGGCGTGTGGAGATTTAAACACACGTAAAGGTGGATTCTCGGAAATCACCTTTCTTGGCCGGGATCGTGAGCAGTACATGCTATAATGAATTGCTACAATGGTTTGCTACAGTAGATTTTCCTTACATCTGGCCGAAAATACTCGAATCCATGTTCTCATCGAGGTAACATAAACGGCCACATATTTACGTCATAGATCACTTTGCTCTTTTCAATAAAGCGGTACATTGTTGGAGATCTTGCTATCGACTGCACCGACCGAATACTCTGAATATGTGACCCTTTGTGCCCTCAAAATCATTATGCTAACTGAATATGAGGAGGTTGGCACACATTCTCGCATCTTCAACCCGACTTATGTCTTCGTGTTTGATCCTTCTCAAGATTTTCTCCAAATGGTGCATTCATGATCTACATTGGGTTCTTTCTCTAACATTCGACTTCACAACCCCTATATGCATGAAAGTAAAATAAATGCACATACATTAGCGCTAAAACATAAAAAGTAATGCTCTATCAAAAGGAAAGAACACTTCGCATTCTTATCACTGATAAGCACTTATCATGCGGACTTTGCGTGTCAAACTGACACTTAGCCCGCACATGTTACGTGAAAGGTCTTTCGGGGCTTGTGTGACTGCACACTGACTCGCATAGACTCGGTTTTCTCTCATTTTGAGTACATGCACCTCGCTTTATGCCGCCGCATATAGCAGACACTACTCCACAATTATATATACCCTTGTTGGGGTTTTTGACAAAGGACTTCACCACCATCATCCTCCAAGCACACCTTACTAAATTCTTCACCAAAGGAGGCCATTTTGGGGAGCATTTAAAAAAGAGAAGAAGGGGAGAATCAAAGGAGAGCGTCAGGAGCTTGATAACGTGGATCGACTTACTCTCATCATCACCTTCTAGTTGATATTCAAAAAGGGAGTTCTTTGGTTCTTATTACCATGTTTTATATGTATTCGAGCTTTCTTCTTTTGATATGTCGAACTAGACTCCCAAGGCCACTGGGTTTTCAGATTAACCTTGGGAGGAGACTTTGTATGGATCACACTTCTATCTTGTAGTTGAATTTGTGAGCTTGTATTGTTGGTTTTAATCTATCATTATCTTGTCCATTCTACGATGGATGGATTCCATAGAGCGATTATAAATGATACTTGTTTGGCGGGATGCTAGCATGTATTGGGTCTTGTGATGATTAAAGAGGGATTCATTGTATTATACAGTCGAGGTTCTGGGTGTTGGTAGCTTCCAGCGTGGTTAAGGATATCCCGAAAGCACGCATTAGAATAACCATAATCAAGACTCCGCCTAATGACATCGTGAGGGTATCTTACGGATGCACGAGCCGTATTGGATTAGGAGCTACTTCATGGAGGTTACAGGGTAGTCAACATCCAGATCTAGCGGACCAAAACCAAGCCAACCTTATGCTTTAGTCATGTTGTCATCCATGCTTAGTCTCCTCATGGGGAATCCTCGCCTGAGGGGCCTACAATTACAATTGGTTTCTTCACTCTTACTTGTGTTCGAGGGATTGTGTGGTTAGTTTAGTTCATTTTTCTTTATTTGTCTTATTTTTGTTAGCTCCATATTTTAGCAAACAACAACCCTATTTTTAATCGATTAAACAATGACCCCAAAAAGAAAGTAATAGTAGATCTTAGGCCTTGGGGAATCGACCCTCTTATGTTCGCACAAGAGGTTGTGACTTGGCAACTCATGCACTATATTTGCTGGTGTGTGTCCTAGCTTTTTAGCTTGTCGCGTGACGACTCATCAAGTTTTTGGCGCCGTTGCCGGGGATAGCCAAGAATACTAGGAAAACTTTGGCTCATTGATTTAGTCAATTTAATTGTTGTCTATAAATTCCTTTCCCTATTCTTCTCATTTTCTGTTGTTACGCTGATTATTTTACCTTCAGTTTACTCCTCAGGGTTCTAAGTGTGAATCATATCATGGGACTCCCACCCAAGCGATTATGCTCTTTACTACCTAGGTTAGTGGGTGTGCTGACGTACATGTCACGGAAATGTTTCCATGGTAGACACTACAAGTCGGAAACGAGAGAAACCCAGTGTCTTGAAAGTTTCTCCCGGTTCATGAGAAGGGTGAATGGAACAAATTTCACAAAGTTGAACCTAACAATGGGCGGTTCAACCCATCGGCGAAAGGATAAGCTCTTGAGCTGAAGATTGTATGTTTGCAAATCAAAGAGAATTTGAATCTTGAGAGCTCTCTTGATGAAATGGAAGAGTTTGAAAGAAAGTACTGCTAGCGACAACATAAATATCTCGAAGCCATCAATCGAAGAACCACGAAATTAGAGTTGAAAAGAGTTACCCCCACACCTTGAATACACATTTTTGGAGAAGAACTCAGGACTCTCTTGGTGATTATATCCTCGAACTCTCGGAAAAGCGAAAATGTCGAGAGGGATAAATCCATCCTTTTTGTACCCACAAAATCTTTATGGAGGACAATCACAAAATGTCACCCACTACGGAGAAGGTTAAATCCTAACATGAAAGTAGTTGTGAGAGCGAGTCATCAAATTCTTTGGATCTTTGGTATTATTTATCCGATCTACGATAGTGCTTGGGTCAGCTCGAGCTCAAGTATTCTTTTCCTACGATGAGCATTACTTTTATCAAATTTTTAACGCTAATACATGTGTATTTGTGAAATTTAGTGCATGTGTATTTGTGAAATTTCGTGAGAGGTAATGTAGCAAATCAATGTAACAAAAATACTCTAGCGATTTGCTATTTATAGCTAACAAAAATTAGATTTCGAGGAATCACACGGGCATGTAAATTACCCACACTACGTATGGATGCACGATTCGACCTTACAAAGCGCGACTTGTACCAATTTGGGGATCCATCTTTCACCTTTTTCCATCGTTTCTCCATACTTTTTGAGAGGGTTATGACTGGGGTTTAGAGGGCTTTGGATAGAGTTTTTGGGTGGTTCTATGGCTTTTTGACACCTCGTTTTCTTGAAAGATATTTATTGTGAGAGCTTTAGGTAAGGCAGCGATCCGGTGAGGTGTTCCCAGAGCGACAAGGGGGACCTTTAGAAGACGGAGCCTACTCCACAAAACCATCAACACAAATACGAAGGGGGTTTTTCTTATGAATTACTTGTTTTCAATTTTGATTTCATTATTGGTTATATCTTGCTCCATGAAGAGCTAAACCACTTAGTGGGAACTTGGACTTGTAAACCATAGGATGCTATTATTTCATTGACCCATTATTATGTTTTATTTGATTGAGTATCTTAATTGAGTTTCAATCTTAATGTTATTGAATGATTTCTCCCTTAGAGTGACACTAGGATTGAGGTATACATTGGTAATCCTTGTGGTGGTGACACACCATGAGGTTAGACAAAACAAGATCGGGAGGGGTGAGAGGGTGAGGTTGAGAGGTAGCATAGCGTCCCCTTTCCCCTCCGATTAACGATTTATCCTCACCTTCATTTTCTAGAATTCTTTGCGGTCACAATGAAGTGAAGTGCAAAGAAAAGGAACTCCATGGGGCTTACTTGCAGCGACAACGGTGAAGCATTGAAGTAATCCCTTAGTATATGGGGCTTAATTGTGACTAGGGGTCTTTCCCCTGGACCAAATGGTTAGATCTACATATAGGAATAGGGTTTTATCGGGTTGTAATCCCTAGAACTTCTTGCAACTTTACGAGTGTAGGTGTTGAGGCCGAGTGATTTTCTTCGGCTGGGACATAGTGTAGAGAGTTAGTCACGGTGACCTTAGGTTTGGGACAATGTATTTTGCAAGTTCCATAACTCATTAAGCATCAATTAGAGACATAATAGTTGGTATTGCACTTGAATCAATAGCCCTAGGGGGAGCAATGTATGAGTGCCCCACTTTCTATCGATTGCCTTCCATCTTATTTTATCATGCCTCTCTTTCTTATTTTCTTTAATCTTGTTCATATTTATCTTATCTGCACTATGATTGTTTCATTTTCACTTAGTTAAGTAGCAATCATTGTGTTTCTATTCACTATTCCCTGTGGATACGATAACCCACTCACCTAGGATTTATTACTTTGATACTGACCACTTGCGCGTGTCGAAATGTGAGGGGTGTGTCGAGATTCAATCTCACGGCAAAGACATGTGCCCGTTTATATTGTCTTGATAGAAAAGCGTTTGGGATTCGAGTGTTTTGGCATAGTGCAAATACGGCCATGGGATGCTTGTGGCAAATCACTATGCAATTTATTATAGTGAGTCGTTCACGAGTCCAGGAAAATAAGATTCACGGAAATTCACTGCGGCCATGTGTTAATTCCACACACCGTGTGGATTCGGTCCCTAGCCCTTTATAAAAGCCTCGACTTGTACGCAGGTTGAGAATCCTCTTTTCCATGTTTTCTCCATCTTTTCCTCTAAACTTGGGAGGCGCTACGTGACTGGCCTGGGATTTAGAGCTTTGGAAAGGTGGAGGTGTTCTGCAACCATCGACCTCCACATTCTTTTAGAAGAGGTTATTGGGGAGATTTTAGGTAGACGCCGATCCCGAGTAGTGTGCTAGGCTTCCTGAGAGGAACCTTTGAGAGGACGAGGCTTGCTCTACACCAACCATCAACGCACTGCTGAGGGTGTTTACTTGTTATTGTGCATGTTTTTGCACTTTTCCAGATTTCATTTATTAATTGTATCTTGCTCCATGGAGAGCTAAAGCCCTAGTGGGTAGCCAGACTTGTAAACCATAGGATATTATTGTTTCATTGACCATTTAGTATGCTTTCCTTAATTGATGTGTCTTGTGAATTCCAATCTTGAATGTTTGTTGAATGATTTCTCCCCTTAGAGTGGCAGCTGGGTTTGGGAGTCTATATTGGTAGTCCTATGTGGTGGTGACACCTCATGTTGAGACGACAAGCAAGATGGGAGGCGGGTCGAGAGGGTGAGATGAGGAGGCGGCGGGCGTTCTCCATTCGTTGTGATTAAATTCTACCTCCATTTTCAAAGGATTCTTTTCGAGTCGAGTGCTGTGTAGTGCTTGGGGAGAACTCAGCGAGCTTAGTTACGTGAGCTTGATAGAGTGAAGTGTTGAAAGTAATCGTAGTCTTGGAGGCTTAGTATGACTAGGGGACTTTCGCTGAGACCAAAAGTTGAGATCTATGTTAGGGAATAAGCGTTTATCACATGGATTCCCTAGAGCTTCTTCTGTTATTCATAGTGTGAGGTGGTGAGGCGGTCATTCTCCACGGAGGTATGAGTGTAGGGATTTAGTCACGGTTGACCTTAGATTTGAGGCCAGTGTAGCTTGGGATTTTCGACTCATTAAACATGGGTTAGGAGACATAATGGTGGTCTTGCACTTGGAAGCAACCAATCCTAGGGATTAGGGTGTCGCTGAATTACCCACCTTTCTATCGATTACCTTTTCTCTCATATTGCACCTCTCTTTCTTATTTTCTTTATTTCTTTCATATTGATTTTGTTCACACCACTATACGATTCATCTTCATGCAGTTAAATAGCAATGTTGTGTTTTTTACTAGCTTCATATGGATTACGACTACACTCACTGAGGTATATTACTTGAGCAAACCCATGCACTTGTAGCTCACGCGTCGTGTGTCAAGTTGGCGCCGTTAGTGGGGGCAGGTGTTTTAGAAACACTTTGCACATTGCTATTTTAGCTATTCATCATTTACTCTATTTTCTTCCGGTCGTTATTCTAATTTGTTCTTTCTTGATTTGGGGAAAATGATCAACATACCTGAGTGTGTTGAAACAATCACGGGAATGGTTGAAGATATGACGGAAAGTTGATTTGTTTGCAGTACAATCCACTTTATATTTGTTTCCACAGCAAGGGCACTTCACCATTAACCATCCACGTGGAAGAGCAATTGTAGATTGCATTGAGAAATTGAGGGATAAAATTTGAGGTTAGATGGTGTATGGTTGATCAGTTTTGAAAGTTTGCATTGGA